>NW_006409174.1:42112-44189 GCF_000296735.1 Chrysochloris asiatica
TTTTCAAGAAAGGACGTCTTCCTGAAACATAAATTTGAACTTGGCTTTGACTACTTTTAATGTGCCTTGGAGGCTAGGATGGCGAGACTTCCTCTCTCATACTTTGGATATATTATCAGGAGAGATCAGTCCCTGGAGAAAGATGTCATGCTTGGTAAAGTGCCAGGTCGGAGAGAAAGAGGAAGATCTGCAACGAGACAGATTGGCACAATGTCAGCAGCAATCGGCTCAAGCTTAACAACGATTGTGAAGATGGCCTAGGACTGGGCAGTGTTTCGTTCTGTCGTACATAAGTTGCAACCGACTTGAAGGCACCTAACAACAACAACATGAATTACTTATTGATAGAGACACACCTTTGCAATTGATCAACTCGAAAAATAAATTCAGTGCCCTAAACAAAACCAAATCAGAGTGAGTGATGTTCGATATCCTCACTTTTAATGAATCCCATGCTGGGCTCTCTTTTGAGCTTTGTTTGTTTGTTTTGACTTGGTTTTAGCTTACTCTGAAGGATGCTTGGACAAGGCACACAACAGTAATCTTTCAGATAGTCAAGAATGTGTTCCTCCTCTCAGCTGAGATATTTGACCTTTAGCCTCTTTGTGCTGAAATATAAGCATTAAAAGTATGCGTTTCTCTGGGTATCAAATAAGCCTTTTAGAAGAAAGTCTCTTAGTAAAATTCTGGCCTGAAATTTGGGATGTTCTGGGTGGTTTGAAATGCGTCAATTTAATGACTAGTGCATAAACTTTGGCCGTGTTGTTATGAGTGGGCTAAATTTGAAACAAATGAATGTGACTTTGTGGTTGTGTTTGTTATTCAGCCTCTATTCACCCTATTTCTGGCAACTCAAGCTTTCCTCCTCTGGGACCTCTCTTGCACCACTCTGAGTCCATGTGAGTTCCACCCCCAGCTCAGGTGGCTACTGTGACTCAGACCCAATCCAATCAGAGCACAGCTGACCCCTGGTCACAGAGATGGAGCCAGTGAGAGGGATTGGCAAAGCTTTTGTGCAAGTAACCAGGATAAGGCATTGTTGTTTTTAATCAACCAAGAGACACATAGAGTAGATGAATACTTGGGAAAGTTCATGAACAAATGGGATGAAAAGATAATGGTATTTTTCCATGAACTTTTTGAAGTTTTCTCATATAATCTTGAGCTCATTGCTGGTGTTTGAATCTCAGTTCCACCACCTAGGTGGTGACCCTGGGCAAGTCACTTACCTTCGTTTGCCTCAGTTTCCTTATTGATTGCCTAACTGTCACGTGCATATGAGGCTATTGAAAAGGTCATGGCTCAGGCCCACCTTAGTCTTCAAAGTGATATTTTTGCTCTTGAGCCCTTTAAAGAGGTCTTGCAATAGATTTGCCTAATGCAATCTGTCATCTGATTTTTTGCCTGCTGTTTACATGTCACAGAAGCTACATTTTTTTGCATTTTACTTGTTTAATGTCACCAGCTACTCCTTAGAAACGCTATATGGAATTTCTATGAGTTGGAAAACAAACGGCTACCACTCGTTTGTCAGTTTGTCATACTGTAGTGGTTTGTGAGTTGCTGTGATTCTGAAAGCTATGCCACCAGTATTTTAAATAACCAGCAGGGTCACCCATGGTGACCTTGAGCTTCTAGACAAAGACATTCTAGGAAGAAAGAGTGAAGAACGACTTCCGAATCTTTAGTCACTGGAAACCTTATGAATAGCAGAGAAACTGTCTGATACAGTGCTGGAAAATGAGCCCCTCAGGTTGGATGGCACTCAAAGTGCAACTGGGGAAGAGCTGCCTCCTCAAAGTAGAGTTGACCAAGATAATGCAAATGGAGTAAAACCCATGGGAGAAAAGCCCATGGGACCTTCATTTGCTGATGGGGCACAGCTCAAAATTAAGAGAAACAGCTGTAAACATCCACTGAAAATCAGAACATACAATGTACGAAGTATGAATCTGGGAAAATTGGAGGTTGTCAAAAATGAAATGGAATGCATAAACATCGATATCTTAGGCATTAGTGAGCTGAAATGAACTGGTATTGGCCATTTTGAATCTGACAACCACATGGTTTACTATGC
>NW_006409174.1:45594-47605 GCF_000296735.1 Chrysochloris asiatica
CTGGCCACCAGCTCTTAGTCCTTCTCTTCTTAGTTGATGAATCTAGAGTCCTCAGGCGCTCCCCCTCTCCATGTCCCCATCTCTGCCTCCATCTCTGGTGCTGCTGCTTCTCTGGATAAGGTCCCACATTCTGTTTGTGCGTTCCTCTCTTGATGGTCCCAGAGTCTTCCATTTCCAGACAGCAGTCAAGAAATCAAATGATGTATTGCATTAGGCAAATCTGTTGCACAAGACCTTTTGAAAGAGTTGAAGAGCAAAGATGTCAGCTTGAAGACTAAGGTGTTTATGACCCAAGCCATGATATTTTCAATAACATCATATACATGTGAAGGCTGGACAGTGTGTCTGGAAGACTGTAGAATAATTGATGTTTTTGTGTTATGGTGTTGGAGGAGAATATTGAAAGTGCCATGGGCTGCCAAAAGAACAAACTGATCTGTGTTGGAAGAAGTGCAGCCAGAGTGCTCCTTGGAGGCCAGGATGGCCAAACTTCATCTCTCATACTTCGGACATATTGTCCAGAAGGACAAGTAGCTGAAGAACAACATCATGTTTGGAGAAAAAGAGGAACTCCCCAGCAAGATGGATTGGGAAAGTGGCAGCATCAATGGGCTCAGGCGTGGCAATGACAGTGAAATTGGCCCACGATCAGGCAGTGTTCTATTATGCTGTGCATAAGGTCGCTATGAGTCAGTACCAACTCGATGGCACTTAACAACAACAACCTCCATGAATATATGTCGGGTTCATCCAATTGTAGCAATTTACCTTGTTTCTTTAATCAAAAAAAATTTTTTTTTTTTTAAATCTTCCTCTAGTTGAGTTCTGATTATCAAATCATCGAGGCTGGGGTCAAATGGGTACTGTCTTCAGGTTTGAATATTCTTGAGTGTTTCCCCTCACTTCTTATTAGCTGGATGCATCACTCTCAGCTCTAGCCCTCTGTGGCTAAGTCCTTGTCCATGGGCTCAGGTGTCCCCAGGTCTCACCACAATTTGGACCAATCAACCTTTCCTCTTCTCTCTATCATCTCCAGGTCAATGGAAGTCAATGGACTGTGGTTGAACTCAGCCCATTTCTTCATTGCTGCCTTTCCACTGATTCCACTCACCAGAAGACCAATATGGTTGCCAGCAAAGTTACATGCCTGCTCATGTGTTTCCTTTGAGTTTCAGTCTTAGAGGGGAGTTTGTCCCGAAGGAACTTGATTGCTTGCCTTGATGGCTTCCTGGTGAATAGCTTGCTTATTCTTGTAGTAGGCAGTCCTGCTGACATTTTTGTTTTGGGTTTTTCCTGATGATCTTTCTTTGAAGATGTATCTTCTGTCACTGTAGCTGTTCCAGGCTAGTCTTCTTGTCCTTACTAGTGGGAATGTCCCACCTTAGAAGTTTCTGGGTGTGACTCAGGATTCTACCTAAGGTCCTATACTCTGCAAAGGTTCCACAAGAGGCCTGTTTCACTGGGCAAGTTCTAGAACCTCTTTCAGGTATTCCAATCCAATAAGCTGAAGATGGGCTTACAAGTTTCCTGTAATCATGTTTCCTGACATTTTTTTCTGTCCCACTCAAGTGTCTATTTTACAGTAGTAGGCAAGAGAAACCAATATTCACAAGACAGTGAAGCATCTTAGTATTATTTCCCCTCTTCAAACTGTGCCTAGATCCCTGTATCACAGAGCCCTGTTGTTCCAAGGTTGAACATGCATCACTATTTACCTCTGTCCCATTTAGTACATGCAAACCTGTCTCAGTGTTCCCTTATCTATCTTGTTCTACCGCCTCTCCCTTCTTGTATTGCCTTCCCCAACACCCAAACTATATCCCCAACCCAACATCTGCATTGTGTTTACCTTATATTCCATTAACTCATCCTTCCATTTAGGCAGTCTATTTTATCCTATAATCTACCTGGCCTTCTCACCACGTGGATCTCTCTTCCTCTGTGTTTACCTTCTTTCATATTGTAATTGTTTTGATCCTAGACTGACCTCCCAGATCCTCTGTTCTTATAA
>NW_006409174.1:50589-72548 GCF_000296735.1 Chrysochloris asiatica
ATTGTATAGTGTTTTGATACATTTTATAATCATTTTTCTGAATTCCTTCTCAGGCATTTCCAAAGCCTGCCCATCTTCCAATATGGAATGTAGGTCTACTTCTAGCTCATTTGCCTCAGTCACTTTATCTCGTTTCTGGACATGTGTAGATATGATCATCTGTTTCTGTTTTTTGGGCACATTCAGGGATTGTCTGTGGCCTTAATACTTAGATGGTATGTATTTTGGTATTTTTTATGCTTTCTGGTTGCCTCCAGGTAGATGTGATCAGGAAATGGGCTTCCCTTTTCACTCTTCTTCCTGAGAAATTTCAAGATGCTATTGTTGGTCATTTTTAAGTAACTTAGGATTTAATTTTTGGCTTATTTCTTTTTTTGTCTGCTTATTCCACTCCACAATCCCCGTTCAGGCCTTTTTTCTAGTTGTAAACAGTTCAGGGCCGGCTGTGGCCATTTGGTTTTAATTGGAAACTGTTTCTTTAAATTTCGAGGAGATCTGTGCGCATGCGTAGTAGAACCCTCCGAGGGTGGGACTGGGGTGCCCACTAGCTCAGGCACCCCTATAGTCACCATAATGGAGGTACGCAGATAGCAAGGATCAATGAACAGCTACCAAAAGAAAAGAATGTTCATATCTTTATCTCAGCGGTTCTGCCAGGCATCTGTGGCAGCTCCGATCCTTCCCCCACTTGGTCTCACCCAAGATGGCAGCTCCTGGAGCAGCCAAGCGTCCCAGACTAGAAAGCAATGGATTTCTTGCTTCTGCCACAAATTCCCCCAGCTGTAAGCCTTCCATCCTTCTAAATATTACTTTATATGTGGTTCAGAGTTCTGGAACCATCACCTGAGCCTGCTTGGTCGGGTATTCTGTGTTGTTGTTGTTGGAGCTCTTATTGCACTTCCACCCGATCTGCCATAATGTTTCGTTTTTTCATTGCACAGTGTTTTGATATCTCTTATAATCATTTTTCTGAATTCCTTCTCAGGTATTTCTAAAGCCTGTCCATCTTCCAGTATAGAGTGTAGGTCTCCTTCCAGCTCATTTGCCTCAGTCACTTTATCTCATTTCTGGACATGTGCAAATATGGTCATCTGGTTCTGTTTTTTGGGCATATTCAGGGGTTGTCTGTGGCCTTAATACTTATATGAGTTTGTGTTTTGGTATTTTTTATGCTTTCTGATTGCATCCATATGGTTGTGATCAGGAAATGGGCTTCCCTTTTCACTCTTCTTGAGAAATTTCAAGATTCCACTATTGGTCATTATGACGTAACTTAGGATTTAATTTTCAGTCTATTTCCTTTTTTGTCTGCTTCTCCCACTCCACAACCCCTGTTCAAGCCTTTCTCCTAATGATAAACAGTTCAGGGTCAGTTGTGGCCAATTTGCACTGCCGTTTGGTTTTAAGTGGAAACTGTCACTTTACATTTCGAGGAGATCTGTGTGCATGCATAGTAGAACCCTCTGGAGTGGCTGTGGGGTCTCCACTCACTCAGGCACCCTCTCTAGTCTCCAGAATGGAGGTGCACAGACAGCAAGAGACCAATGAATAGATACAAAAAGAAGAGTGTCCACACCTTTATCTCCATAGTTCTGTCAGGCATCTGTGGCTGCTCTGATCCTTCCCCTACTTGGTCTCTCCAAAGATGGCAGCTCTGGGAGCAGTTGAGCACCTTGGATTAGAAAGTGATGGATTTCTTGCTTCTGCTACAAATTCCCCTAGCTGTAAACCTTCCAACTTTCTAAATATTCCTTCATTTGTGGCTCAGAGTTCTGGCACCATCCCCTGAAACTTCTTGGTCTGTTATTCTGCGTTGTTGCTGATGGAACTCCTCACTGCACTTCCACCCTCTTCAGCATCTGGGTTGCTTCCTTAAAACCCTTCTTGATTAACTCTAATGTTGGCCAAATTACTTGCCTTGCTAAGATTTGGCTTTTCCTCTGTAACATGGGCTAATAAAATGTTCACATCGTAACAGTATTGTGGGGTTAAATTAACATATTGCCCATGCAGAACTTGACTTTCAAAGACGTTTGCCATTTGTACTGAAGGATGAAGATTTGTGTAGCTAACTGACAGCACATTGTCTCTTCTACCTGAGCTCTACTACTCAGGAGAGGAGTGCTTAGTGCTTGCTGATGAATTCTGATGAAGATCCAGGATATACTGGTGGATGTGATCAGTTACAGTGGAACTTGAGCTGTGGGAGCTGGAGTGGTACATTCTGTGAACATTGCTGGAGTACCGACCACATACCAGGCATTGTTCTGCTGCTGGGACACTTTGGAGAACAGAAGAAGCAAGCAAAGGCCTGCTTTGCTGACTTTGGAGTCTCATGGGGCTGACTTTCTGGTGGGAGAAGTGATGAGCAAAGTCATCGCCATGTCTTCAGGATTCACCAGGGAAGTTGGCTTCTCTTTATTGGTTCATTTACTTTGTAATTTATTTCTGAGAGTATACACAACAGAGCATATGCCAATTCAACAATCTCTACTGTGCAGTTTAGTGACCCTGATTACATTCTTCAATCTGTGCAACGTTTCTCACCCTCCTTTTCTGAGTGGTTCGTCCCACTTCACAAAACTCACTGCCCCCAAAGGCTCCTATCTAATCTTTTGAATAGTTGTTTTCTATCAACTTGATCCCATACATATAGATCTTAAAAAACAATAATGCTAAAAACAGACATTCTTTACTAGTTAATCTATTTGATTTTAAGAAGGCTTCATGGGATCCAGAAACAGAGGACCTTATGACCATCAAGGGACAAGAGCACAAGTGGAATGTAGGACTCTACCCAGAGAAGCAGCAACACCAGAGATGGAGGCAGAGATGAGGACATGAAGAGAGGGAGCAGCTGAGGACTCTGAACTCATGGAAAGAGAGGGACTGGGTGCTGGTGGCCAGGAGGCAGGCTTGCAGAATGTGTCCTTTGGTTGTTTAAATTATTAAGTGTTCCTGAGTGTTTTTGTGTACACCACCCCCAAAATAAAAGTATTTCAAAATTAAAAAAACAAAAGAAAAAGAAGACAACTTCAAGGTATATTTTTGATTTAAAGTTTCAAGATGATCTCAGGGCAATAGTTTCAGGTGTTCATCAGCCCTCCATGGCTACAGAAAGTCTGTATTTCACAGAAGTTTGAAATTCTGTTCTGCATTTCCCCCCGTTTTGATCAAAGATTCTTCTACAGAATCGCTAATCAAAATGTCCATTAAAGGTAGCAAGCTACCATCCAGTTCTTCTGGTCTCAAAGCAATGGAGGTAATTGTTCATGGAAGCACTGAGCCAAATACCTATTTTCTCCTCTTATTCTTGATTCTCTTTCGTCCTCTGTTGCCCCAGGTGAATAGGGGTCTGAGCCTGGGTTCTGGTGGTTTGGGAGAGGGGACAGGTCCTTTCAGGGACCATGTTCACACAGTGAAGTGGTAATAGAAATATTCAGAAATTTTATTGCTATCTGCTGTTGAGTTGCCACACATCCCCAACTCTTGGTGACCTCAAGTATAACATACTTGACCAACCACTACCCACCTGTTAGTGATAAATAGCAGCTGTGCCATTGGTATTTCAAATACCAGTGGGGTCATCCATGGTTTTAGCAGAGCTTCCAAACTAAGACAGACTGGGGACAAAGGTCTGGCGAGCTGCTACTGAAATTAACCAATGAAAATCCTAGAGTTCACAACAGAGTATTGTCCAATACTGTGCTGGAAACTGAGCCTCCTAGGTTGAAGGCACTCTAAACACACAATGACCACAACGATTTCAGGCACATCAACAATCATGAAGATAGTAAAGGGCTGGACAATGCCTCACTCTGTTGTACATGCAGTGGCCATGAGCCAGCAACAACTTGGCTACAACAAAATTATTTTACTGATGAAGAAAGAAAGCTTGAAGCACTCAATGTAGCACCAGCCCTTCCACTGACTATCTGTGTTTCCTAGAGTTGGTCTTCTTTCTTGTCCTCCAGACATTGCAGGAGCCACTTTTTATTGTGCCTCTTGCAGTGGCTCTGTATGATAAGCACTAGACTGTGAACTACAAGGTCAGTGGTTCAAGCCCACTAGCCTCTATGTGGGAGAAAGATAAGTCTTTCTGCTCCTATAAAAATTCAGAGCCTAGTTAATCCTCTACAGGGTCACTATAAGTTGGTACCGATTCTGATGCACTTAACATCAACAACAACTGTTGAAATGCATTCTCCTCTCTGACAACTTCAACAACATGATCTATTCAAAGCCTTCCTGAGAAACACTGTGACTCACAATGATGTCCCTTGTCTACCATGGCACATGGACAGAATTAGTGCTTATTTGTTGAATACTTGCTATGGGCCAGGCACTTTCCTAAATTTTCTACATATACCATCTAGTTTAATCTAATTCAATGATGCCCACAAGTTTATTCGAGCTTACTTTTGTTGTTGTTAAATGCTATTGAGTCAGTTCCCACCAACAAGAGAGGAAATTGTGCTTCAGAGGAGTTTTGTTTCTTTCCAAAGTGGCCGGCTCCACCCAGATCTATCTGATCACAAAGATGGTTTTTAAAAGATTCCTCAGGCCAGCTACTCTTGTGTCCTAAACACTCAGACAGTGCCTGGAATTTTTGGGTCCTTACTAGTTGTTGAGTGGATGAATGCCAGAATACACCATTAAAAAAAAAGTATTTTAGTGTGTTTCAGGGCAAAAATTTCACAACATGTTAGGTTTCCATTTGGCAGATTTCATAGAATGTTCTGTGACATTGGTTATAATGCTCACAATGTGTCAGTCTTTTCATGATTTCCTTTCTGTTTTTGTTTTGCTTTTATTGATGTCTCTTCCTTTCTGCTCCTTGTGTTCTTATCTGTGCTTTGGGGCAAATGTTGACTGGTTGGCCTCATATACTTGATTGTTGAAGGGAGCACATTACTCATGGGTGATCCTCTTCATTTTATAAGGGAATTTGTAATTTGAACTAAAAGATAACCTGCAGGAATAGCTTCAGTTTCAAGTTCAAAGGGTAACTTAGGGCAATTGTCTTGGGGGCTCCTATAGTCTCCATAGGACAAAGAGGAAGACCCCCAATGATATAGATTGGCACAGTGGCAGCATCAATGGGCTGAAACATAGCAATGATTGTGAGGTTGGCCCAGGATCGAACAATGTTTCGTTCTGTTGTGCATGGGGTTGCTATGAGCCAACTTGACGGCACCTAATAACAGCAACATAGAATCTAAAGGTCCAGTAGGTCTGGCCTCTTTTAGGAATTTGAATTTTGTCCCACAATTTTCTCACATTTTATCTGGGACCTTATATAATCAGGACCCCAAATATGAAGAAGCCTGCACAACTCACCCAAGGTAAATGAGAATGATACAAAATGTAAGAGAAGAGGGCAATTTCACTAAATGCTATTATAATATACATTTTTACAACAACAATAATAACAAGTAAAAATATGTGAGTGATTACACAGGTAGATATGTAGGTATATATATTGTGTATGTTGTTGTTGTAGTTAGGTGCCACTACGTCAGTTCTAACTCATACTGACCTTATCTACAACAGAATGAAATACTGCCTGGTCCTGCACCACACTCAAAACCATTGTTATGTTCGAGCTTACTGATGCTGTCACTGTGCCAATCCATCTCATTGGGGATTTTACTCTTTTTCACTCACACTCCACTTTACAATGCATGATGTCCTTCTCCAAGGACTGATCCCTCCTGATACCATATCCAAAGTAAGAGAGACAAAGTCTCACCATCCTGACCTTTAAGGATCATTCTGGATGTACTTCCTCCAACACAGATTTGTTTGTTCTTCTGGCAGTCCCTGGTACTTTTAATATTCTTCTCCAACTCCATAACTCAATTCATCAATTCTTCTACAATTTCTCTTATTCATTGTCTAACTTTCACATGCATATGAGAAAATGGAAAATACCATGGCTTTAGTCAGGTACACCTTAGTTGTCAAACTGACATCTTTGCTGCTGAGCACTTGAAAGAGGTCTTGTAAAGTATACTTGTCTAATGCAATACATAGTTTGATTTCTTGAAACATGACAGGTGATTGAAAATTCAATGGTTTCAATGAGACACATCTTAGTCCTCAAAGTTATGTCTTTGCTTTTGAACAATTGAAAGAGATCTTCTGCAGTAAATTTGTACAATGCAATGCTTTATTTGTACACTGCTGCTTCCTGAGTGTTGATAGTGGACCCAAGCAAGCTGAAGTGTTTGACAATTTCAATCATTGCTCCATTTATCATGATGCTATTGATCCCATTGGTGAGGGGTTTTTGTTTTCTTTACATTGAGGTGCAACCCATATTGAAGACTGTGAGTTTTGGTCTTCATCAGTATTTAAAGTCCTCTTCACTTTCAGCAAGAAAGGTTGTATCATCTGCTGTCACAGACTGTTATATATGAGTCTTCCTCCAATCCTGATGCCATGGTCTTCTTTATATAATCCAGACTCTCAAATTATTTGCTCAGTAGACATATTGAATAAGTATGGTGAAAGACTACAACACTGGTACACCCCTTTCCTGATTTGAAACCATTCAGTGTCCTTGTGTTCTGTTCAAGCAACTGCCACTTGGTCTATGCACAAGTTCCTCATGAGCACAATTAAGTGTTCAGGAATACTTATTTTCCATAATGCTGTCCATAGTTTGCCATGATCCACACAGTCAAAAGCCTTTGCATAGTCAATAAAGCACAGGCAAACATCTTTCTAGTATTGTCTGCGTTCAGCTAAGAGCCATCCATTTGACATCAAGAATGATATCTCTTGTTCCACATCATCATCTGAACCTGACTTGAACCTCTGGGAGCTCCCTGACAATATGCAGTTGCAGCTATTGTTGAATTCTCGTTAGCAAAATTTTACTTGCATGCAATATTAATGATATTGTCTCATGATTTCTACATTCCATTGGGTTACCTCCCTTTGGAATGGACACAAATATAGATCACTTATCAGTTATCCAGGTAGCTGTCTTCCAAATGTCTTGGCATAGATGAGTGAGATTCTCTAGTGTTGCCTCAGTTTAGTGAAATTTTTGTATTTGTATTCCATCAGTTCTCAGAGCTTTGCTTTTTGCCAATGCCTTCAGTGCATCTTGGACTTCCTCCTTCAGTAACATTGACTCCTGATCATATGCTACCTCTTGAAGTGGCTGAACATCAACCATTTCTTTGCGCACAGTGAATCTGTGTATTCCTCCCATCTTCTCTTGATGACTTTTGTGTCATTCAATATTTTGCCCACAGAATTCTTCAATCTTGCAAGTCAAAGCTTGATTTTTTTTTCAGTTCCCTCAGCTTGAGAAATGCTGCGTGTGTTCTTCCTTTTTGATTTATTAATTCTAGGTCTTTGCACATTTCATGTTAATATTTGAATACAATATAATCATTGCTATCAGCAATGGGCTCAGGCGTATCAATGGTTGTGAGGTTGGCCCAGGACTGGGCAGTGTTTTGTTCTGGTATGCATAGGATCACTGTGAGTCAGTACTTGCTTGATGGCACCTAACAACAATTTTCCTATATTCACCCTTTGTATATTTCATGTTCTGATTGTTAATGGACATTTACCGCTGCTTCTCCTCATTTTGAGTGTGAATATATGTCAAGTTTTGAGACACCTTACATTGTTACTGTGTGTTGTTGTTGTTAAGTGCCATCAAGTCGATTCTGACTCATAGTGCCCCTGCACAAGTTTATGAGGAGCAGCTGGTAGGTTTGAACCACCCACCATATGGTTCACAGTCTAGTGCTGACCATACAGCACCAAACTGTGCGTCCGTAAACCCACAATGGCAATATTTTCCTGTGTCAGATGCCTACCCTATCCTAGTGCTGTACATTATCACAACTCATTTCCTCTTGAACAGGAACAAAGCATTTTAGGGACCTTATAAGTTTTACTTTCTCAAGTCTTCGCTGTATTTAACAGGAAGAGCTAAATGCTAAAATTCCCCAGTCACAGGTGGTTAAGCCGTAATCACAAATTGAGATCAAGCAAAACAGAAATTGCAAAGGTGTGAATGTTGAGAAAGCTAAGTTCTCAGGCAACTGTGTGAGTGCCAATTGATACGACTTCTTTGGTTGGCATTTGTCTTCCAAATTTTTCAAGGTTCCTGCCCTATGACCAGAGAAATCTACTTGGAACTGTGAATAATAAATGTGTTTACACAAAATTTAATGTGGAGACAAGGGAGTAGAAAGCTTAAGTTTTGATTAATATGTTGTTGTTGTTGTTGTTAGGTACCATCGAGTCAGTACCAACCAATAATGACCTTATGCACAGCAGAACAAAGCACTGCCCGATCCTGGGCTAACTTCATTATTGTTGCCACGCTTGAGTCCATCATAGGCTTGGTAAAATAAAGGTTAAATGCCTCCCTAGTATTCAATTCTACACAATGGAATACTGTTGTTGTTGTTGTTAAGTACCGTAAAATTGGTTCTGACTCATAGTGACCCTGTATAGGATTTCCAAGGAGGGGTTGGTGAATTTGAACCTCTGACCTTGCAGTTCAAACTGACCTTGTGGTCCAGTGCATTATCCCACAGTGCTACACCAGGACTCCAATGGAATACTGTCATTGTTGTTAAGTGCAATCGAGTCAGTTCTCATAGCAGCCATGTATAGGGTTTCCAAGGAGTGGCTGGTGATCTTGAACCTTGCAGTTCAAACCAACCTTGCAGTCCAGCACATTAACCCATAGCATCCCACCAGTACTCTGCAGTGGAATACTGTTGTTGTTAAGTGCCGTCAAGTCAGTTCCGACCCCTTGTTGTTGTTAGGTGCCATCGAGTCAGTACCGACTCATAGTGACCCTATGCATAACAGAACGAAACACTGTCTGGTCCTGAGCCAACCTCACAATTGTTGCCACACTTGAGCCCATTGATGCTGCCACTCTGCCAGTCCATCTCACTCGGGGATCTTCCTCTTTTTTTCTGACCCTTCACCTTACCAAACATGATATCCCTCTCCAGCAACTTATCCCTTCTGACAATATTTTCAAAGTATGAGAGATGAAATTTGGCCATCTTGGCCTCCAAGGAGCATCCTGGATGCACTTCTTCCAACACAGATCTGTTGGTTCTTTTGACAGCCCATGGCACTTTCAATGTTCTCCTCCAATGCCATAAATCAAAAGCATCACTTCTTCTACGGTCTTCCTTATTCACTGTCCACTTTCACATCCATATGAGGTTATTGAAAATAGCATGGCTTGGGTCAGGCACACCTTAGTCCTCAAGCTGACATCTTTGCTCTTCAACACTTTAAAAAGGTCTTGTGCAGCAGATTTGCCTAATGCAACATGTAATTTGATTTCTTGACAGCTGCTTCCATGAATGTTGATAGTTGATCCAAGAAGAATGAAGTCCTTGACAACTTCAATCTTTTCTTCATTGATAAGAATGTTATTTATTGGTCTAGTGGTAAGGATTTTTGCTTCCTTTATATTGAGATGTGATCCAACTCATAGTGACCCTGTATAGGATTTCCAAGGAGCAGCTGGTGAACTTGAACCACCAACTGTGCAGTTCAAATGGCTTTGCAGTCCTGCACATTAATCCATCGTGTCATACCAGGACTCCATAATGGAATAGTTACTCCGTAGTGGAATACTATTGGACAGCTATAAGAATGAGGTCAATCAACACGTGCTGATTATGGATCTTTAAAAGGTCCCTAACCAAAAAACCAATTCCAATGCCATCAAGTCAATTGCAACTCATAGCGACCATATAGGATCACGTAGAATTGTCCCATAGAGTTTCCAAGACTGTCAATCTGTATGGAAGCAGACTTCCACATCTTTCCCCTGCTGAGTGGCTGCTGGATATGAACAAGCAACGCATCAACTAGCAGCCCAATGCACCACTAGAGCTCCTAAAAGGTCGTTAAACCAAAGAAACAAACTCTCTGTCATTCAGTCGATTCCAACTCATAGTGACACTATATAGGGTTTTAAAGAATGCAAATCTTTATGGGAGCAAACTGTCTTTTATCTTTCTCCTGTGGAGCAACTGTGGTTTGAAATGAGGTATGAGGCAAAATCAACCTTAATTATCCCACGTTGTTCTCTCATTTTGTTCTGAATATTTTATTGTGCGGTAGGTAAAAGTTTACAATGAAAATTTGTTTTCTATTCAATAGTTCATACACACTATTTTTCTTGACATTGGTTGTGATCTCAGCAAGGTGTCTGCACTCTCCCCATTGCCATCCTGGGTTCCTCATTTCCATTTGTCTGGTTCTCATCTTTGCTTGATTGAGATGTTGCTTCTTGGTCTCTTAGAGAAAATGTTGATGTCAAGGAGTTCATTTTGCTTGGATCCACCATCAATACTCATGGGAGTAGCAGGCAAGAAATCGGTGCATTGGATAAATTTTCTGAAAAACACCACTTTAAAGTAGTCAAATGCAAAGATGTCACCTTGAGGACTAAAGTGTGCCTGACTCAAGTCATGGTATTTTTAATCATCTCATATGCTTGTGAAAGGTGGACAAAGAATAAGGAAGACCCAAAAAGAATTGATGCCTTTGAATTATGGTGTTGGTGAAGAATATTGAATGTACCATGAACTTTCTATGGATCCTCTACTTTGCTAAGCAGTGAGTCCTGGTGTGGTACTATTGGTTAATGTGCTAGACTGCAAAGTTGGTTTGAACCACAATGTTGGCGGTTCAAGCTCATCAGTTGCTCCTTGGAAATCCTATGCAGGGTCATTATGGATAGGAATCGACTTGACGGCACTTAACAACAATACCATGTTCTTTTCCAGGGACTAGTCCCTCCTGATAACATGTCCAAAGAATATGAAACCAAGTCTCACCATCCTCACTTTTAAGGAGCATTCTGACTGTAGTTTTTCCACGACAGCTTTGTTTGTTCTTCTGGGAGAAAATGAAACTTGTAATGTGCTTCACCAACACCGTAATTCAAATGCTTCAATTCTTCCCAAGTCTTCCTTATTCATGTCATTTGATTTCTTGACTGTTGTCTCTATGGCCCACTCACATATTTTACAAGGGGCCAGTCTCTGGAGAAGAACATCATGCTTGAAAAGCACCAAGACCCTCAATGACATGGATGACACAGTGGATACAACAATGGGCTCAAGCACAGGAAAGATTGTGAGCATGGTCCAGGCCCAAGCCCAGGCCCAGGTAATGTTTCGTTCTGTTGTACATTGGGTCATTAGGAGTCAGAACTTGATGGCACCTAACAACGACAACATCAACCGGGACCTTCCATTGTTTTCCTGATCACAGTGATTGGTAGCGGTAGGTGGGCACCTTCTGGTCTCAGGTCAGAGGAGGCTGTGGTTCCATTGAGTCATTAATCCTGTGGACTAATTGCTCCCCTGGGTCTTTCTTTTTCTTCATTCTCTTTTGCTCCACATGGGCAGAGACTAAGAGTAGTTCCCTAGATTACTGCTTGCAAACTTTCCAGATCCTAGGTGTAGAACATTATCTTTTGGAGCTATGCTATGTCAGTTGGCCTACATGTCCCTTGAGACTATGATCCTTAGCATTCAAGTCCAGTAGCTCAGTCCCAGGAAGGTGTTTGTTGTTGTTAAGTGCTGTTGAGTCAGTTTGACCCATAGCGACCCTGTATAGGGTTTCCGAGGAGTAACTGGTGAGCCTTAACTGCCAACTTTAGAGTTCAAATCGTTTTGCAGTCTGGCCCATTAACCCACAGTGCCACACTGTTTAACTGTGTCTAAAAAATTTCCATAACTGCCCCTTGTGTGCTCTATTTTAACTCCATATATATGGATATATTTATATATATATTTGTAAGTGCTACATGGAGTCCAGGTGTGATGCTGTGGGTTAATGTGCTGGACTGCAAAGTTGCTTTGAACCACAAGGTCGGCGGTTCAAGCTTACCAGCTGCTCCTTGGAAAGCCTATACAGGGTTGCTATGGGTCGGAAATGACTCGGTGGCACTTTACAATATATATATGGGTATGCTATTATTATGTGCTGTGGAATTGGTTCCGACTCATAGCGACCCTCTACAAGATTTCCAAGGCTGTAAACCTTTACGGGAGCAGAAATCCTCATCTTTCTCCCACGGAGCAGCTGCTAGTTTCGAACTGCTGACCCTGAGGTTAGTAGCCCAATTCATAACCACTATGCTACCAGAGCTCCTTATATATGGGTATATACAGTATTTATTGTTAAATGCTGTTGAGTCGGTTCTGACTCATAGCTGCCCTGCATAGTGTTTCTGAGGAGCAGCTGGTTGGTTTAAACTGCCAACCTTGTGGTTCCCAGTCCAGTGCTGATCCTAGAGTGCCACATCAGGAGTCCATGTAGCACTAGTATATATATATATATATATCCATAAACTGCCCTATATATGCATGTGGGCATATGACCTTCCACATCCATTTAGCAATATGTCTGTTGCTGTTGCTGCTGTTAAGAGTCAAGTCAGTTCTGACCCATAGCGACCCTGTATAGGGTTTCCGTTGTGTGTAGGGTTTCTGTCGAGCAATTGGTGAGCTTGAACCTCTGACCTTCATGGTTCAAACCAACTTTGCAGTCCAGAGCATTAACCCACAGTGCCACACCAGGACTCTATTCACAAATTATTGTTTGGAGATCTGGTAGCGTAGTGGTTACAAATCAGGCTGCTAACCTCAGGGTCAGCAGTTTGAAACTACCAGCTATCCCGCAGGACAAAGATGAGGCTTTCTGCTCCTGTAAAGATTTACAGTCTCGGAAACCCTGTACAGGGTCACTATGAGTCGGAACCGACTCCACGGCTTGTAACAACAACAACAACTGTTGTTACAGAGCCCTGGTGTGGCGCTGTAGGATAAGCACTGAACTACAAGATTGGGTTGAACTGCAAGGTTGGCAGTTTAACTCACCAATCACTGGTAGGAAACCCTGTACACTGTTGGTCTGAGTGGGAATTGATTGGACAGCACTTTGCAACAGCAACAACAACAACAACAACTATGACTACTATTACTGTTGTTGCAGGGTTATGTGCGCTACAGACTTTGCCATAAGGATTATATATGTTAAGAGTTTGCCATAATTGCCCGTTATTCTCATGTACCTCTCCACTTCTTCTTTTGCCTTTGTCACTGCGCTGACTCCCCCCAAATTGGGTATTGCCTTCCCCTTTACCTAAATTAACATATGCCTATCTTCTCATCTGGAGGGAGTAAAGTGCAAGTTTGTAGATGTTGCCCGAGGACTGCTAGACTTTCAGTTGCTCGACATTTACCAAGGGTTAAGGTGGCTCTTTCTTCCTGGAGATGGAGAGCTTGCCTCGGTGGTTTCCGGAGGCTGGAAGCGAGGTAGATGATGCTAGGAAAAGCCTTTTAAGGCGTGTTAACCCTTCTTGGTCCCACCGGCCAGGCACTTTGAAGGGGAGGGTGTTGGGGAAGGGGAGGCAGAGAAAAGGGAAGTGAAAGCCACTGGGGCGGTGCAGTTTCAGAACTTGGTTAGCGCTCCGCTCTCTTCCTGGACAGCCTGGGCCAGACCCTTGTCTCCTGCGTCCCGTCGACACCACGCCGGACTCCTTGGCTCAGAAAGTGAACTCAGGGTGGACCCCTTGTCGGAAGATTCTTCAAGGATGTGCTGCATGGATGAGGAATGTTCCCCCAAGAAGAAGTGGTGTGTCCTGGTCCTCACAGTCCTGGTCCTGGGGATCATCGCTGTCGTGGTCGGAGTCCTGTGGTGGTCTCAGGAGAAGGGTACCACAAAAAATATTTACGAAATCGCCCTGGGGCGATGCCACGACTACTCGCAGCTGTTGGACAAGCCGGAGCTGAGGTGAGTGGGGTGCACGCCTGGACACAGATGACCACAGCTGGGCACCGTGCATCGGTTAGGCAGTCAGCCAGCCACCCGAAACAAAGCATCCTCTGTTGGGGTCAGCGGGGAGCCGGATGGGGACCGCTCTGATGGGGAGCTCTGAGTTTAAGATTCCAGTGCTAAGAGTGGCTGGTTTGGCAGCGAGTGTGCCCTGAGAGAGAGAGAGAGAGAGAGAGAGAGAGAGAGAGAGAGCCCTCGCTGCTTGGTGGGCAGAGGTGGTCACCTCCTGGGTCCTGTTGCTCCAGAGTTGGGCAATGTCCGGTGCGCAATCCACCCTCGAGGTGCAAAGACTGGAAATGGTTTCCCCCGTGTTTGCTGCTTTGCATGGGCTTTTTGTTTGTGCTTTGTGTCTCAGAAAACACCGGGTTTAGAGGGGTTGAGCAGCAGCCTGAGGTAGGGGAGGAAGAGGCCTTGAGGGGGAATCACTGAGTTAAGTTTTCTTCATTAATGATTCTTCTTGAGTGCCTTGCAATGCGTGTGACTGGAGAACTCATTAAAAACAAATCCCAAACCAAAAATAAACTTAAAAAAATAAAGATGAAACTTGCTCTACTACTTGAATGTTCACATCTCTGTGACCATTAGAAAGATCACCCAAATCAGTTTATGGAAACTTTCCAGAAGTTTCCTTATACACTTTGCCAACTATTAACCCCCTAATCCCAGACCCTCTCCCACAGTTGCTATCAGATGGATTCAGCCAAGCCCGCTCATCTTGTAGACTCAACTCCACTCCATAGGATTTTCTTGGCTGTAATGGTTCTGTACTGAAATTGGCTATTGCAATCCATCCAGATGCCCTAAAAAGACCTCCTGGCAATCAACTTCAGAGAGGTCACAGCCTTGAAAACGCTATGGAGCAATTCTGTTCCATGTATATGAGGTCTGGTGAGTTGCAAACCCAGGGAATTTCCAGGGCAACTAACAAGCTTTAAGAGAAGCCTGCCTTCCATACCAAGTCTGTCCTGGAGGTGGCGCTGTGGGTTAATGCGCTGGACTGCAAGGTAGGTTCAAATCATAAGATTTGCGGTTCAAACTCATCAGATGCTCCTTGGAAACTTTATGCAGGGTCGCTATGGGTTGGAACCGACTCAACAGCACTTTACAACAAGAAGTGTGTTCTGACCGCCAATCTTTAGGTTGTTGTTTGGTGCCATCGAGTTGGTTCCAACTAATAGTAACTCTATGTACAAACAGTGAGACACTGGGGCTGCACCATTTTCACAAGTGTAATGTTTAAGCTCACTGCTGCTGCAACTATGCCAATGCATCTTGTTGGGGGGGGGGGGGGTATTCCTCGTTTTCACCCACCCACCACGTTACCAAGCATGATGTCCTTCTCAAGGGACTGATATTTAAATATATACATATAGATGTATATAATGCTGTCCACCACTCATCTGTCAATTTGTCATACTGTGGTGGCTTGAGTGTTGCTGTGAAGCTGGAAGCCATTCTACAGATATTTTAAATGCCAGCAATGTACACCATGGTAGATGGGTGTCAGCTGAGCTTCCAGACAAAGACAGACAAGGAAGAAGGAGAGACAGACTATTTTGGAATGTTCAGTCACTGAAAACATTATGAACAGTAGTGGATACTGCCAGATAACATCAGAATATTGAATATTGAAACCAGAGTATTGTCAGATTATTGCAGGAGATGAGCCCCTCAGGTTAGAAGGCACTTAAAATATGACTGGGAAAGAGCTGCCTCCTCAAAGTAGAGTTGACCATGATGACTCAAATGCAGTAAAGCTTTCAGGACCTTCGTTTGCCAATGGAGCACAACTCAACATGAGGAGAAACAGGTATTCCATTAATAATCAGAGCATGGAATGTATCAAGTATGAGTCTAGGAATATTGGAAGTTGTCAAAACTGAAATGGTACATATAAACTTTGAAATCCTAGGAATTAGTGAGCTGGAGTGGTCTGGTATTTCAAACAATACAGAAGATAACTACACACACAGACCTCATCAGACATATTACACAGATATCAAATTGACTTCATCTGTGGGAAGGGATGGTTGAAAAGCTTTATATCAACAGCAAAAACCATGCCAGGGGTAGATTATGGAACAGACATTCAATTGCTCATATGCAAAGTCAGGCTGAAACTGAAGAAAATGAAAACAAGTCCACAGGAGCTAAAATTTGACCTTGAACATATTCCACCTGACTCTAGAGATAATTTCAAGAACAGATTTAATACATTAGAACTAATGACTGAAGACCAGAAGAGTTGTGATATGACATCAAGAACATCAGACAGAAAAAAAGCAAAAGGTCATTAAGAAGATAAGAAAAAAAAAGGAAGAGACCAAAACAGGTGTCAAAAGAGACTCTGAAATGTGTTCTCCTGTGTAGATGAGGAGGCAAATGAACAGAACAGAACCTTTGAAAGGGCAGCTTGATAAGACAAAGTCTAGTATTGAAATGTGTTAGAGTTAGAAAACAAAAAGAAGAACATACTCAGCATTTCTCAAATTGAAAGAAATGAAGAAAAAACATTAAGCCTCAACTTGCAATATTGAAAGATCCTTTGCGCAAAAATATTGAATGATGCAGAAAGCATCAAAACTAGATGGAAGGAACACAGAGAGTCACTGTACTGAAAAAAGAGATGGTTGATATTCAACCATTTCATGAGATAGCATGTGATTGAGAGCCACTGATACTGAAGGAAGAAGACCAAGATGCACTGAAGGCATTGGTAAAGAACACGGCGCAGGGAATTGATGGAATGCAAATTGAAATCTTTCAACAAACTGATGCAGTACTGGAGGCACTTACTCATCTATGCCATGAAAGTTGCAAAATAGCTATCTGTCCAACGGATGAAGAGATTCATATGTATTCCAATTCCAAAGAGAGGTGACCCAATGGAATACAGAAATCATAGAGCAATATCATTAATATCACATGCAAGTAAAGTTTTGCTAAAGCTACTTCAAAAATATCTGCAACAGTACAGAGGTTCAAGCCAGATTCAGATGAGGGTGTTTAACGAGGGATATCATTGCTGGTATCAAATGGATCTTGGCTGAAAGTAGAGAGTACCAGAAAGATGTTTACCTATGTTTTGTTGACTACACAAAGGCTTTCCACTCTATGGATCATAACAAGCTATGGACAATATTGTGGAGAATGAGTATTCTGGATCACTTAACTGTGCTTATGAGGAACTTGTACAAAGACCAAGAGGCAGTCATTCGAACAAAGCATGAAAATCTTGAATGGTTTAAAATCAGGAAAGGTGTGTGCCAGGGTTGTATTCTTTCACCATATTTATTCAATCCGTATGCTGAGCAAATAATCTGCGAAGCTGGATTTTATAAAGAAAAACATGACCTCAGGATTGGAGGAAGAGTCATTAACAACCTGCAATATGAAGATGATGGAATCTTTATTGCTAAAAATGAAGATGACTTCCAAGAACTTAGTGATGAAGATCAAAGACCACAGCCTTCGGTATGGGTGGCACCTCAATGTAAAGACAACAAAAATCCACACTAGTGAACCAATCAATAACATCATGGTAAATGGAGAAAAGATTAAAGTTGTCAAATACTTTGTTTTGCTTGGATCCACTATTAACACTTATGGAAACAGTAGTTAAGAAATCAAACAACATAGTTCATTAGGCGAATCTGATGTACAAGATCTCTTTAAAGTGTTCAAGAGCAAAGATGTCACTTTGAAGACAAAGATATGCCTGATTGAAACCAGGGTATTTTCAATAGTCTCATATGCATGCAAAAGTTGGACAATGAATAAGGAAGACCATAGAAGAATTGATGCATCTTAGTTATGAAATTGGAGAAGAATATTAAAAGTACCATGGACTGCAAGAAGAATTTACAAATCTGTGTTAGCAGTACAGCTAGAATGCAGCTCAGAAACCAGAATGGAGACTTTGTCTCTAACTTCAGACGTATTATCAAAAGAGATCAGTCATTGGAGAAAAGCATCATGTTAAGTAAAGTGAAGGGCCCACAGAAAAGAGGAAGACCTTCAACCAGATGGATTAGCACAATGGCAGCAGCAATGGGCTCAAGCTTACCAATTGAGTATGGTACAGGACCGGGCAGTGTTTCTTTATGTTGTGCATAATGTCCTTATGAGTTGGAATAGACTCCGTGTTAGGTATTGTTGAATCTGATCTGACTCACAGTGACCCTGTACAGGGTTTCCAAGGAGTGGTTGGTGAACTTGGGCTATCTACCTTGAGGTTCAAATCAACCTTGCAGTCCATAGCAAGTCCAAAGCATTAACCCACAGAGCCGCACCAGGACTCTAAGCAGTAGCTAGTGGGTTGTATTAGTGACCCTGTGATTAAGTGCAGTACTTATCCTACAGTGCTTCACCAGGATTCTCTCACTTTTTATATGTGTGTGCATATATATGTATGTATGTATGTTTTGCAGCTCTTGTATCATAGTGGGTCATGCACTGGGATGCTAACCACAGATCAGCAGTTTGAATCTCCCACTCCTCAGGAGAGGTTGTCTGTTCCCATAAAGATTTATGGTCTAGGAAACCCAAAGAGACAGTTTTATAGTGCCCTATATAAAATTAACAGCTGTTTCACAGGAGAAAGATGAGGCTTTCTGCTTCCGTAAAGATTTACCACCTTGGAAACCCTGTACAGGGTTGCTATGAGTCAGAACCAACTCCACAGCACATCACCACCAAAAGGTCCTGGTGTGGCACCATAGGATATGCACTCAACCTCAAGATCAGTTTGAACCTCAAGACCAGCAGTTCAAACTCACCAGCTGCTCCTCAGAAACCTTATATAGAGTCACTATAAGTTGGTACTCCCCAATCCACCTTAGTAGGATTGTTGTTGTTGTTAAGTGCCATAGAGTCGGTTCTGACGCATAGCGACCCTGTACAGGGTTTCCGAGTGTGTAAATCTTTACGGGAGTAGAAAGCCTCGTCTTTCTCCCGCGGAGCGGCTGGTAGTTTCGAACTGCTGACCTTAAGGTTCGCAGCTCGATTCGTAACCGAGATCAGACGACGTATTGCACTGGGCAAATCTGCTGCACAGGAACTTTTTAAAGTGTTGAAGAGTAGAGATGTCAGCTTGAGGACTAGGGTGCGCCTGACCCAGGCCATTGTGTTTTCAATAGCCTCATATGGATGCGAAACTGGACAGTGAATAAGGAGGATCGTAGAAGAATTGATGCCTTTGAGTTGTGGTGTTGGAGGAGAATACTGAAAGTGCCATGGACTGCCAAAAGAACCAATAAATCTGTTTTGGAAGAAGTGCAGCCAGAGTGCTCCTTGGAGGCCAGGATGGCTAAACTTTGTCTCTCCTACTTTGGACATATTGTCCGGAGGAAACAATCGTTGGAGAAGGATGTCATGCTGGGTAGGGTGGAGGGTCAGAGAAAAAGAGGAAGACCCCCAACGAGATGGATCAGCCAGGTGGCATCATTGATGGACTCAGGTGTGGCAGCGGTAGTGAGGTTGGCCCAGGATCGAACATTGTTTCGTTCTGCTGTGCATGGGGTCGCTATGAGTCGGTTCCGACTCGATGGCACCTGACAACAACAACAACAACATAAGTTGGTACTGACTCGATGGTACTTAACAATAACAATAGGGTCACTATGAATTGAAATTGGCTCAATGACAGTGGGATATATATTTTTTCAACATAATATTAGTAGAATAACCCAAATCAAACCACTTTCTACCCAGTCTATGCTGACTTATGGTGACCACATTTGTCGCAAAGTAGGATTTTTCTATCCACAGAGTTTGCAAGGCCCCAGGTGTTGCAGAGTAGAACTCCATGCTTCTATAGGGCTTTCAATGGGTATAATTGTTTGAAAACAGGTCACTAGCCTTTTCTTCTGAGGTGCCCTTGGGTAGTTTGAACTGCTAACTTGTCAGTTAGAAGCCAGGTGCTTAACAGTCTGTACAACCCATGGGTTCAAATATAATAGTTGTGAGGCTGATGCAGGGCCGGACAGGATTTCATTCTGTTGTGCATAGAGTCGTTATGTGTCGAAACTGACTTGAATACACCTAGCAACAGCAGCAACATGGACTCTTATTTATCCCTTCTGGCTCAGTGTTCAGCTGTTAACAAAAGGTTAGTGGTTCAAGCCCACCAGTGACTTCCTGGAATGAAAGATGTGGCAATCTTCTCTGTAAAGATTTACAGCCTTAGAAACCCTATGGGACAATTACACTCTGTCCTACAGCATTGCTAAGAGTTACCATCAACTCAACGGCCACAGGCTTGGTTTTGGCTAGTTCAGACAGTCCCCAACTTACAATACAACAAGACTCCATTTCAGCAACTGTTGTAATTCTGTTCTGATATAAGTTGAATATTTTTTAATTTTTTTTTTTTTAGTTTTCATTATTATTACCTTAAAAAAAAAATCAGCATCTTTATCAATCTGATCTTTATTTGTCTTTTGAGTCACCCCATTGACTTTATTTTCAAGCAACCGAAGTTGAAGCCTCTGATTTTATTCAGAAAACACTCAAAGTAATCCTTTCACTGTAAATTTTTGACATCTGCTCTTCCTTCCTCTACCTCTTAAATTCTTTCTTCTTCAGTTTTTCTTTCCTCTTCAGAACCTTTTTAAGTCCTGATCTGTCATGATCTATGAGCTGTTTTACAGGATACCAAGTTCAAAATTCAGTATTTTTGTCATATGGGTGAATTTCCCACCCAATTCTCCCATTCTATTATCCTGATAAAATTATTGGAATGTGTTCATGTTCCTTGGCATTTTTTCTGATATCCCCTGCATTTATTTTCCCATAACTTCATCCAAGGAGGATGCAATATTCCAGATACAGTGCTGGTTGGAAATGTGGTTTATTGTTAACTCGAAAACACTGACAGTTGGGGCCACTTGTATGTATGTAAAAATGTTAATTAAAAAAAAATGCCATACCACAGAAATCTTTCTGCAGTAATTTATATAGATTAGCGTCAACATTTTAAAACAAATATCTGGTATTAGATTAAAATTCCTGGTGATACTAAGGTTAGAAGTTTAAATCTACCAATAGATTTTATCCTTGCTGATGCCATGGCTCATTGTCCATCTGCTAACACAAAAGGTCGGTAGTTCAAGCCTACCAGTGACTCCATGGGAGAAAGACCTGGTGAACTGCTCCCTTAGGTACTACAGCCTAGGAAACTCTGTGGGAAAGCTTTATTCCACCCTATAGGGACTGGTGTGGTGCTGTGGGTTAATGCGTCAGACTGCATAGCCATTTGAACTGCAAGGTCCATGGTTCAAGCTCACCAGCTGCTCCTTGGAAACCCAATACAGAGTCGCTATGGGTCGTAACTGACTCGATGGCACTTAACAACAACAATAACAATATAGGGACTCTGGGAGCCCTGGTGGCATGCTAAAATGTAGGGCTGCTAACTAGAAGCTGAATGATTCAGTCCCACCAACTGCTCTGCAAGAGACATTCTGGTTCCATAAAAATTGAGTCTCCAAAATCTAGGGAGTCACTTTACCTTATCCTGTAAAGGTCCTATGTGTTGGAATCTACTCAATGACAATGGGCTTGCTTTTGGGTTTACAGGGTCACTATGAGTCAGTGGGGTACTGGTGTGGCATAAGCACTGAACTGCTACCCACAAGGCTAGTGGTTCAAACCCACCAGTCACTCTTTGGAAACTAGATACAGGGTCACTATGAGATGCTGTTAAAGGCACTTAATAGTTGATCCAAGAAGACTATCTCAATATAGATCTATATAGATATAGGGCTGGAAGGTGAGCCCCTCAGGTTGGAAGACACTCAAGATGCGACTGGGGAAGAGATGCCTCCTCAAAGTAGAGTTGACCATGATAACATGAATAGAGTTAAGCTTGTGGGAGAAAACCCCACAAAACCCTCATTTGCTGATGGGGCACAACTCAAAATGAAGAGAAACAGCTGTAAACATCCATTGAAAATCGGAACATGGAATGTATGAAGCATGAATCTGGGAAAATTGGAAGTTGTCAAAAATGAAATGAAACACATCAACATTGATATCTTAGGCATCAGTGAGCTGAAATGGACTGGTATTGGCCATTTTGAATCTGACAACCACAT
>NW_006409174.1:75023-78236 GCF_000296735.1 Chrysochloris asiatica
GAGGTTGGCCCAGGATCAGACATTGTTTCGTTCTGCTGTGCATGGGGTCGCTATGAGTCGGTTCTGACTCGATGGCACCTGACAACAACAACAACAACAATCTCATTCTTTTTAGTTTTTCATATTATTCCATGGGGTAGATGTAGCATTTATTTGTCCTTTTTATTATTGATCAATAATTAATTTATTTCCAATTGTTTTTCAGTCTCATTCATTCAGCAAATATTTGTTGAGCACGTACTATGTGCCCAGCAGTGAATGCATCTCTAATGATGGAGCTACATAGTGAATGGCCAAGCTCCATCATTGGCGATTCACTCTGCTGTAGTGTTCATCTAGCCACAAGAAACACTGCAGTCAAATCTATGCCCATGCCTCTCTGTGTACATGCAGAAATATTTTGTAGCAGAGACTTCTAGAAATGACATGGCTGCATCAAATGGCACTCATGCACATTTTACATTTTGATAAGAATTTTCAAATTCACGTTAAGACAGGAGGGAAGGTCAAAAAGTTTGTGGAAAATGAAAAGAGATTGAAATTTTTCCATGAATATGAAACTTCCTTGGGTTTGTATATTAGACTCCCACCACCAATCAGAGGCTGTTTCCTACAATGTCTTCATTGTTAGATATTATAGATGTTGTTTTTATAATTATGAGAAAATTAGTATATAAATGTCTCCTGATGATCAGGTAGTCTAAGCATCTTTTATATGTATATATGTCATTTCTATTTTTTTCTGCAACTCTCCTGTTCAAATATTTGTTCAAATGAACAAAGCAAAATTATTTGATGTGCACATATAAGACAAGGCAAAGCAAAACAAAACAAAACAAATATATACATTTAAAAGTCCAAAGGGCATATCCTGCAAGCCAAAGCCAGCCTCCTGTGTGTAGGCACACAGTCTTACTCAGTTCATAGGCCTAAAGCCTGCAGCTGTTCTGTCTCCATGCCGTTGCCTCTGCTGCTGTCTCTGCTTTTTAAAGTAGGGGTCTCATAATCCACTCATGCTCTTCCTTCTTGATGGTCCTGGGATCCTCTCTTCCTGGAATGAAAGATGAACTACTCCACCCTTCTAGTTACACATCTTCTACAATTACAGTTTTGGCAATCACAAGTAATCCTGGTAACAATTACTCACAATTGACTCATAAAATCCTATCAGCATCATTCCCCACCCCCTTTCAACAGATCCATCTGGAAAAGAGGAAAACGATTCAATGAGGATTCTATCTTACCCTCTCTGTGTGAAACTAAGCACACCCATGAAAGCTTGTAAACTAGTCACTTCATACCTCTATAATCCCTCCCACTGACCCTCACTTTTTTTAAAAAAAGTTTTTATTGTGAATTTAGTGATAGTTTACATGGGAGAACATTGGTTTTACACTCATTGTTTCATTGCAATGATTCCTCCCCTCCATGCATCATCATTCAACAGTATTTGCTTCTATTCCCTGTTCTGTTTCTTTCAGGAGAATGTGCACAAAAACACTCAGGAATACATAATCATTTAAACAACCAAAGGGCACATTCTGCAAGCCTGCCTCCTGGCTGCCAGCAGACAGCCTTTCTCTTTCCATGAGTTTAGAGTCCTCAGCTGCTCTCTATCTCCATGTACTTTATCTCTGCCTCCATCTCTGGTGTTACTGCTTCTCTGAATAGGGTCCCCA
The DNA here is from genome assembly GCF_000296735.1 of Chrysochloris asiatica. Classification (NCBI taxonomy): domain Eukaryota; kingdom Metazoa; phylum Chordata; class Mammalia; order Afrosoricida; family Chrysochloridae; genus Chrysochloris; species Chrysochloris asiatica. The sequence goes on from NW_006409174.1 coordinate 76,703, forward strand.
CCCCCTCATTTTTTATAGCTAATGTCTCTGGTAGCATTGTTGTTTTTGTTGTCAGGTGCCATCGAGTCGGAACCAACTCATAGCGACCCCATGCACAGCAGAACGAAACAATGTTCGATCCTGGGCCAACCTCACTACCGCTGCCACATTCACTGTTACATACATATTTGAAATATTTTCTTTTTCTTAATTGTCCTTACAACCCTTCTATTTCTTTTACTTTTCCCATCTGCCAGAGACTTTAAACTCTGGATCATGATTCTTTGATGAAGAGTTTTTTCCTTTTTCTATATTTTTGAAGGTCTGGCATGCTGACTTTTTCCCTTGTAGATGTTTTAGAATCAAGAATCTTTTACCTGGTAGATTCCAATTGCATTCCTGTGATCCTTTCATCATATCTGTCCCTTGTTGGATCACTTTATTCTGAGTCAAAGCAGCAATTTTAAAACTAAATAATTGTAACTATGAAAATGCATGTTGTTGTTAAGTGCCTCTGAATTGGTCCTGACTCATAGCAACCCTGAATAGGGTTTCCAAGGAGCAGCTGGTGATTTTGAAACAATGACCTTGTGGTCAAGCGTTTATTGTATAGCACTACACCAGGACTCCTTGTAGAATACATATAAAAGAGAAAAGGTTGGGAAAGAAAGACACTAAAATATAACACTATTGTTATTAATGGAATTATGAGAGGTTTCTCTCTATATTTTTAAGTTTTCAAATGATCTGTAATTGGATATCTCTTGCTGCATAATAAACCACCCCAAAACATAGTATCCTAAAACAGAAATGTTGTTGTTGTTAAGTGCCGTGGAGTCGGTTCCAACCCATAGCGACCCTGTACAGGGTTTCCGAGGGTGTAAATCTTTTTACTTTTATTATATTATTTGACTGTGGATTGACTGGGTTCAGCTAGGCGGTTCTTCTGTTGTCAGGATAATAACGAGGACTGCAGTCATCTTTGGACTCGAGTGAGCAGGAATATCTAAAATAGATTGGACATCACTGGTATGCATGGCATCTTGGAAGAGTCAACTGAAAGGCTAGAATCATCTAGGATGCTGAAATTGTTGGGTCTTTCTCTTTCTCCATGATGTTTCAGAGCCTCTCTCTTTCTACCTTGTGTTATCCCCAGAAAATGAGCCAGATTTTTAATGTGAGAGTTTAGGTGTGAGAGAGTTTATGGCTCTCAAAAGAGCAAAAGTCAAAGCTTTCAGGTCTTCATAATGGCTCAGGTCCAGTGTATCACTTCCACTTTATTCTATGGACTAAGGTAGTAAGTGGGCCATTACAGATTCAAGGAAGAAAGAAATAAATTCCATTTCTTGAAGGGTAAATGACAAAAAATTTGCAGCTATCTTTAATCATCTTCAGCTTCCCTTGTACCACAAATGATTTATACTTTTCTCATATGCAAAAAACATTTTTCACCCTCTGGTAGTGTGTTGTTGTTGTTGTTGTCAGGTGCCATCGAGTGGGAACTGACTCATAGCGACCCCATGCACAGCAGAACAAAACAATGTCTGATCCTGGG
>NW_006409174.1:80036-87647 GCF_000296735.1 Chrysochloris asiatica
GACCTCTTCCTTCTTTCTTGTCTTCTTAATGACTTTTTGCTTTCTTCATGTATAATGTTCTTGATGTCATCCCACAACTCTTCTGGTCTTCAGTCTTTAGCGTTTAATGTATCAAATCTGTTCTTCAGATGATCTCTAAATTCAGGTGGGCTGTATTCAAGGTCATATTTTGGCTCTAATGGACTTATTTTGGGAGGGTCATAATTCAATTCACAATATTCTACTTTTTGGTCCTCCAAAATTCATGTCCTTTTAATGTGCAAAAACCACACTCACCTTGTCATAGTCAATATAAATTTGAAGTTAAAAAGTCTCATCTATCCAAGTAAAAGTATGAGTGTGACTTGAATATCATCTGTGGACCTCTAAAACCTAGACTACAAGTGATCTGCTCCCAAAGTATGATGATGGGAATGACACAAGGTAGCCATTTCCATTTCCAATGGGAGAAATTGGATGGAAAAGGAGGTCATGGGTTCCAAGCAAGTCCAGAACACAGCAGGGAAATCTCATGTGTTGAAAATAATCCTCAGTTTCTCACACTCATCTGGGCAATGGCCCCATCTGCTGGACTCTGGGCATTGACCGTGATTTCCCAATTCTAGACCCTGGGTCTATGAGTCCCACCTTTTAGGTCACATAGATGTGATTACCCTATCTCATGAGTTGTTGTTGTTGTTGTTATGTGCCGTGGAGTCGGTTCCGACTCATAGCGACCCTGAACAGGGTTTCCGAGGCTGTTAATCTTTACGGGAGCAGAACGCCTCATCTTTCTCCCGCGGAGCAGCTGGTAGTTTCGAACTGCTGACCTTGCGGTTCACAGCCCAATTCGTAACCACTACGCTACATAGACACATTCTTTTGTCTCATTGGCATGACAGCCGCGATCCTTCAACTTTGGGTGGCAGTCCCATTCTCTTGACACACCAGAACGGCAGCCCCAATCCCCAGAACTGAGATGGCAATGGCTCTCCCCTTTGAAACTAAGGAAGTGGCAGGCTTGTCTCCTGTTTTCCTTCAGACAGTCCTACTGATATGCTGACTGCCCCCAAGAATGTTCCTTCTTTTTCTTGCAGGACAACAGATGTTTGCAATCAAGTAGATTTGCTGAGATGGTTGATTAAACCCATCAAGCATAGGCTTAATCTTTTTTAGCAAACAGCAGCGACATGCTTGGTTTCCTTTCCAGGGCAAACTCTCTTAGTTTTTAAAATAGAATATTTTAATTCTTTAAATTCCACTCTTCTTTTTTTGCACAATTCATTTCTCAATCTATCTCTTTTCTCCTACATTTTACTATTAGCTTCAAGAAGTAACCACAATGACCCTTTAAGATCTTACTTAGAAATCTCTTCAGCTAAATAGTCAACCTCTCACTTAAAAGTGTTACTTTCCATGAAACGTTGGCATGATTCAGAGAACATAATGGCCACTTTATAATCAATATAATCTCCCTTCCAGTGTCTAATGATATGGCTGTCATTTCCTTTTAAATTGTCACCAGAAGCACACTTAACATCCACGTTCTTAGTAGCATTCTGTTCATGAAGACAGAAGATTTAACCGTACCTCTCAATTCTTCCTGAGCCCTCATCAGAATGACACGTAATGTCCACAGTGCCATCATAAACCTCTTAAAGGCATTTCAGGCTCTTGCTATGAAATACACCAAAATTCCTCAGCCATGGTCCACCCATTATCCAATTCCCAAATCATTTCCACATTTAACATATGTGGTAGAGCAGCACCCCCATTCTTTGGAACCAAATGTTTTCTTAGTCAGCTAGTGCTGCTCTAATACAAATACCACAGAGACTGACTTTAAAAATATTAATTTTTTTCCAGTTCTGGAGGCTAAAGTCAAATCTGGGTCTTGGCCATGTCAATTCTGCCCTTATTGGTAGCTGTAATCAGTCCCTAGTTCCTTGGCATGTCTTGACTTCTAGATAATCCACACATGGTCCCTGTCTTTCCCTTGTGTTTGTCTCTGTGCCTATTCGGGTCATTTTATAACTCAAAAGTAATTAGGTTTAGGATCCACTCTACATCTCTGTTCTCATTAGCAACAACAACAACAACAACAACAACAACAACAACAACAAGAAAAAGCACTGCTTCCTATAGAAGCACATCCATATTCAAAGGCCAAGATTTCAACATGTATTTTGGGGTGTGGGGACACATTTCAATCCATAACATCCTCTCAATGAAATTTTTAATACCACTACTCCCCAGTTCCCAGCACTCATCTGTCAATTTGTCATACTGTGATGGCTTGTGTGTTGTTATAATTCTGGAAGCTATGTGTGAAGAATAAGCATCAAACCATTCCTCCCACAATCCTCTTTACTTCAGTGGGTTCACTAATTCATTACAATGGCTACACAGAACTCAAAGAAAATACTCACAGTTGTGGGGTTTACTAGGTTAATGAACAGGTTACAGTTTGGGGGTCAGAAATGCTCAGGGCACAGTTATTCCAGTTAACTGCTGATCAATGCCCATAGGACACCCCATTCTACCATGATGGTGGCTGTGTGCTGTGGAGTCTGTTCAGACTCATAGTGACCCTGTACAGGGTTTCCAAGGCTGTAAATCCTTATGGGAACAGAACGCCTCATCTTTCTCCCGCGGAACAGCTGGTAGTTTCGAATGCTTGACGGTTCACAGCTCGATTTGTAACCACTACACTACCAGAGCTCCTTTTCCTCAGCATAATGGAACTCAGCTCGAGCTCCATGGGTCAGCAAACCTAGCTCCCCAACCGGAGTGCCTGTAGCCACCCCACTTTATAAGCAAGCTTCCTGCCCAAAGTTACTCAGCTTTACTTGCTCCGTGGGCTGGGAACTGCACTGTTCAGTGTCATGTTCTGGTTCTTGGTTCATTTGCTGCTGCTCCTTTGCCATTTCCTCTGGTGTCACAGCTTTCTGTCCCTGGGTCTAGGAGGGTCCAAATGACATGCTTCACTCCTGGTTCTTCTGCCTGGTACTTTTAATATTCTCCTCCAACACCATAACTCAAATGCATCAATTCTTCTATGCTCTTCCTTGTTCATGGTCTGACTTTCACATGTGTATGAAGTTCTTGAAAATACAATGGCTTGTATCAGGTGCACTTTAGTCCTCAAACTGATATCTTTCCTCTTGAACAATTCAAAGAGGTCTTGTGCAGCAGATTTGCCTAATGTAACAGTCATTTGATTTCTTGACTGCTCTTTCATGAGTGCTGAGGGTTGATCCAAGCAAAATGAAGTCTTTGACAACTTCAATCTTTTCTCCTCCTAGCACCTAGTAGGTGCTTAATAAATATTTATTGGATGAATGAATTAGTGATTCCTATGGGGGAACCAACTTCATGGCACACCATCACTACCAAATTCGTCTCATAAAGAGTTCTGCTAGCATAGTGGGTTACGAGTTAAGCTGCTAACCAGAAGTAAGCAGTTCTGACCTTGGAAGAAAGATGAGGCTTTTTGCCCCTGTAAAGATTTACAGCCTTGGAAACCCTATACAGGGCCACTGAGTTGAGACCGACTCCAAGGCACACCACCAGCACCACCAAATTTGAGTCTTCTGAAGCTCAGACACAAATTACTTAAAACCAAAACCAAACCCGGTTGCCATTGGGTCAATTGTTGTTGTTGTTAAGTGCCGTCGAGTCGGGTCCGACCCATAGCGACCCTGTACAGGGTTTCCGAGGGTGTAAATCCTTACGGGAGTAGAAAGCCTCATCTTTCTCCCGCGGAGCAGCTGGTAGTTTCGAACCGCTGACCTTAAGGTTCGCAGCCCGATTCGTAACCACTACGCTACTCAGAAAATACTGATTGCTCAAGTGAAGTTCACTAATCACTTCGCCCACAAGGTGGCAGTCTTTACCTTAAATACAGCAGGCAACCTTGGCTTCCTGTAACAACTTGTTTTCTTTGGGTCAAGTTAGGCTGCTGCTATCTGGTTGTGAGTGCTTATAAGGAAGAGACTATGGGGTGGTACAGTTTTCCACAGGAAGCAGCAGTTTAACAAGGTCATGTTGCTTTCTTTCTTTCTTTCTTTCTTTCTTTCTTTTTTTTTTTTTAAGTTTTTATTGTGAATTGAGTGAAGGTTTACAGGGGAGATCATCAGTTTTACATTCAACAAATCATATACTTTGTTTTATTACAATGATTATAATCCCTTCCATATACCATCAGCGAACAGTTTAACAGTTATCTCTATTCATTTTAGCTCTCTCTCTCTCTTTTTTTTTTTTTACATTCAGGCATATATAATAGTTTAAACAACCAAAGGACACATTTTGCAAGTCTGCCTCCTGGCTGTCCACTCTCAGTCCCTCTCTTTCCATGAGTCCTGAGTCCTCAGCTGCTCCCTCTCTCCATGTCCCCATCTCTGCCTCCATCTGTGGTGTCATTGCTTCTCTGGATAGGGTCCTGCATTCCACTTGTGCTCGTCTTCCTTAATGGTGCAAGGATCCTCTGTTTCTGGACTGTAAGATCAACTCATGTTGCGTTCTTATTGGGAACTTTAAAATGTGTTATCTGGGAGTGGAGTGTAGCTTGGGAGAGTGCTGGCAACAAAGTTTTGAAGATTAAAATGAGCAGTCAACATTCATTGTGGACTTAGCCACTAATTGTACTTGCTTTTCATTTGGTTGGTTTTCCCTCCTCAGCATAAGATCTTAACCCTTTATTCTCCACTTCCTCTCACCCCATTCATTTTATCCAATCACCTGGGAATACCTGTGGTTTCCTTTTAGTCTTCAACCTAGCATGTGGTCCAGGCAAAGAACAACCATTCTTTAGGTCACAGGTCTTCATTTCTATTAGAAAGAACTCTCTTCCTGTAGGGGGCAAAACAGCAACACCAAGAACTATTACGATCCAGTTGATTTGGACCCGTGGTGATCCTGTGTGTGTCACAGTAGACCTGAGCTCCGTGGGTTTTCTTGGCTGTCATATTTATAGCAGGGGATCACCAGATCTTTCTTAGCAGTGTGGATGGAGACCTGGGTTAGTTGTTTTTGTCCTTGTATCATCCAGGGACCTCTGGGGGTAAAATCAAGAAACCAGACCTGTTGCGGTCAAGTTGCTTCTGACTCACCCATGTATAGGATCATGTCATCTGCAAATAGAGATCGTTTCACTTCTTTTCCAAATTGGATACTTTCTATTTCTCTTTCCTGTCTCATTGCTTTGGCTAGGATCTCCTGTACAAGGTTGAATAAGAATCATCTTGTTCCTTGTCTTGTTCCCTTTCTCAAAGGGAAGGCTCTCAGCCTTTCCCTGCTGAGCATATTACTGACTGTTGACTTTGTTGTTGTTGTTGTTGTTAGGTGCCATTCAAGTCAGCTGTGACTCATAACAACCCTACACACAATTGAATGAAACACCGCCTAGTCCTCACACTTGTTATGTTAGAGCACATTGCAACAACAACTGTGTCAATCTGTCTCATTGTGTGTTGTTCATCTTTTTTGCTGACCCTCTACTTTACTGGTTCCTTCTAATAACCTGTCCAAAGAATTTAAGATGGAATCACGCCATTCGCTTTTAAGGGGCCTTCTGGCTGTACTTCTAAGACTGATATAGTCTCTGGATGTCCATGGTGCTGGACTGCAATATTGGTTTGAACCACAAGGTCGGCAGTTCAAGCTCACCAGCTATTCCTTGGGAACGCTATACAGGGTCGCTTTGGGCTGGAACTGATTCGATGACACTTAACAACAACAACAGAATATTGAACAACAAGGTACTTTCAATATTCACAAACACCGTAATCCAAATGCATCAGTTCTCCTCTGATTTTTTTTTTTCATTGTCTAGCTGCTACATGCATATGAAATGATTGAAAATGCTTTGAATGTTGTTGTTGTTCAGTACCTTGGAGTTGGTTCCAACTCATAGCAACCCTGTATAGGGTTTCCAAGGAGCAGCTGATGTGTTTGAACTGCCAACCTTTTGGTTCATAATCCAGTGCTAATCCTACAGCGCTACACTTAATGATGCTGAAAAATTATCAATTATGTTGAAAAAATAATTGTGCTGAAAAATTTCCCTTCTATTCCTATTTTGCTGAGAGTTTTAATCAGGAGCTTTGAATTCTATCGAATGCTTTTTCTACGTAAGTTGATATGATTTTATGACCCTTTTCCTTTGTTTTATTTATGTGCTGGTAATGATTAGGTGCCCTGCAGTCAGTTTTGACTTACATTTCCGAGACTGTAAATCTTTACCGGAGAAGAAAGGCTCATTTTCCTCCAGAGGAACAACTGTAATCATTTATGTGGTTGTTGTTAAGTGCCATTGAGTCGGTTCTGACCCATAATGACCCTGTATAGGGTTTCCGAGGACCAGCTGGTGAGCTTGAAACGTTGACTTTGTAGTTCAAATGTTTTTGCCATCTGGCGCATTAACCTACAGTGTCAAGAGGTAGATTTCATTTATTGAATTTCTAATTCCTGGTAGGACTCCCTGTAATCCTGGTAGGACTCCCACTTCATCATAATCTTTCTGATATGTTGTTGCAGTCTTTTTTGTCAAAAATTTTGGCATCTATGTTCATTAGCAAAATGATCTATAGTTTTCATCTTTTGTGATGTTTTTAGATTGGGGTAATACTGTTTTCACTCACCAGCTGTTCCTCGGAAATCCTTTATAGGGTCACTATGAGTTGGAACCTACTCGACAGTACTTAACAACAGAAACAACATTCTGTTTTCACAGAAATAGTTAAATAGTGACTTTTCTTCTTGTGTACTGTTGAAGAGTTTGAGAAGCATTGATGCTAACTCTTCTCTGAATGTTTTGTAGGCTTTTCCGGTATAGTCACCTCATCCTAGGCTTTTTTTTTCTTTTGTTGGCAGTTTTTTGATGAGATCGTCTGTCTCTTCTTTTGTAATGGGTCTGTTTAGATTTTTACCTCTGCTTGTATCTGTTTAGGGGGTTCTGTGTTCCTAGAAACGTGTTCCTCTAAGTTTTTGTTAAGTGAAATTGTTCATCGTAATCAGTTATGATCTTTATCTCTGTTGGATAAGTTGTAATATCACCAATTTCATTTCTTAATTTGGCTTTTTGCTTCTCTGGTTTTTATTTTTTTGGTCAATTTAAGCAATTTAAGTTTGCCTATTTTATTGGTCCTTTTGTTAGAAATGAATCCCGATGTCGCATAAAAGACACTCGGTGAGACTAAATTACCTTGGCAAAGCAAAATTTACTCCTGCAAGAGGGTGCGTGCGCATAGCTGTACATACACAAACAGGCCAGCGAGCACACCGAGTGGGCAGTCCACTCCGGTTTTTAATCCCTGACGCGAGTCTCAAGGCCGTGTCTCACCACATTGGCTAGGCTTTTGACCGCACAATCTCTTTCCTTACCCAGCTGGCTAATTCAAATTTTTAAGGTGTGTATTCCTACTTTAGGAAACGAAAAACAGAGCAATCATGAATTCTTTACTCCAGGAAGTAGTTAAAAGAAAAAAAGAGCGATCATAAAGTCTTTACTCACTTCAGGAAGTAACCAAAAAAATAGAGAGAGACAATAAAGTGTTTACTTCAGGAAATAAAGAAAAAAAGGTTACCTGAATACAATAAACAGAATTATAATTAATATATACATATATT
>NW_006409174.1:87787-93812 GCF_000296735.1 Chrysochloris asiatica
TCATCTTTCTCCCGCGGAGCGGCTGGTAGTTTCAAACCGCTGACCTTAAGGTTCGCAGCCCGATTCGTAACCACTACGCTACCAGAGCTCACTTATATATAATTTATTATTATTATTATTTTTAGACTTCTTCATTCTTTTCTTCAAATTTTGCAAGAAGATGTTGATTTTGGTGTTCCTATGTTTCTAGGTGAAAAAGGTTATTTTGGTATGGGGTGGTGGTTGTTTGGATAGGTCTATTTCTATGAGTTTTAAATCTAATTCTCTTATACAGGGTATAATACAGCATCCCATTAGTGTTAATACGCCAAATACGAGAATTAGGTGAGGACTGAAGTCATAAACCCTTTCCATTTCCCGAATCATTGTTCCATGCTATTAGAAAAGGGGTCATCTATGCCTGAATTTTCAGCGAGTTCATTAGCTAAGGTGGTCAGCCCTCGTAAACCTTCGGTAATGGTACCATCAGGAGTTGAGTTATTGGGAATGAAAGTACAACATTGAACTTCGATCATAACACATCTTCTTTTTCTGCTAATATCTGGTAGAGTAGTGGTTACGAATCGGGCTGCAAACCACAAGGTCAGCAGTTCGAAACTACCAGCGGTTCCGCGGGAGAAAGATGAGGCTATCTGTTCCCGTAAAGATTTACAGCCTCAGAAACCCTGTTCAGGGTCGCTATGGGTCAGAACCGACTTGATGGCACTTAACAACAGCAACAACAACAACATCAAATCTAGGGCCAACTTGTTTTCCCAGGCCATTTTACTAGTAGGTTCTAATTGTTCTGCTGTTCCTTGTATAGCACCCTGGTATAATTTAGAAATCTTTGTTGGTTATAATAGATGTAGTTAATCCAGTCCACACTTTTGTTAATGGTTGACCCCAGAATAATACAGATTCAAACCCTGCAGCTATTTGGTTTCTTGTTTTGAATTTGTTTGGCACCCGTCAGGGAACTCCTATACTGTCTATGTAAACATGGGAATCGAAAGAGCCATGGGGAATAAGTATACTTCTCTTGGCTTTATGCCTGTTTCCTGTAGTTGTTGGTTGATGGAATGCCAGGGTGAAAGGGATGGCCAATTGCACCAAAGTGCAGGTGCCACTCCAATTTGCCAGTAAAGCCCCGAATTACTGTTTCCCATAATACCACCAGACATCTGCTTGTGGAATAGCAAGGGCTGACTGATTTTGGAGCTCTTTAAAAAGTTTGCGCTCACTGTATCTCATCAGATTTCTGATGAACATCAAATTCCCCCCATGTCTGGAGAGACACAAAGTGAAACTGACATTTGAGGCTGGAGGCCTAATGGTCCTCGGGGCTGACCCGTAAAACCCCTGACATTAGGGAAGAGTTGTGACAACGAGCTACAGGATTCATTGCCCCAGGATATAGGGTCTTGGAAGAGAGCAACCATACAGTGCATGCCCTGAGAGTCTGAGGGCCATCTAAGTGGAAAGGGGACCACTTGGGCTTCCGGTCTTCCTGTTGCATAGGCGTAACAATCGCTCTTATTTAGAGTGCGAACAGAATATTTAATCCATTCCAAGCAAGCATTCTCATCCCCATATCCTGTTTCTGTAGCTATAGTTTGTCTTAGGTCTTTAACTTATGTAATTGTTACTTTGGAAGGGTCATTGCCTGAACTTAAGGGGGAGGTGTACCAGATATTACTCATTTCTAGGATTCTGTGTTTGAGTTCTATCCTTGGTAAAGGAAGGGCTTGAGTTTTGTCTAATTAGTTTTAGAGAGGAGACTTCTACAGGATTCTTTCCTGTAACATCGGCTCCCAATCCATAGTTCCCTATTATTGAAGGTTCTGTAGACATGGTTTTGGGATTATCTATAATTAACAGTAATGGATTGATTGCATTGTTAGGATTTGCAATGGGGGGCTGGGGTGGACCTTCGTACGAGCTAGAAGTCCATTACCGATATTGGGTGGTCCACCAAATATCATTTCAGTTATTTCAGGGACCCCTCAAGGCACTATATTTATTTTTGTTTCTCACTGTTCTAAAGGGGCAAAGATATTTATCAACATTGGGCAATTGTCTCTGGGACGTCTCTTGTCTGCACGGGATAACAGAACAGGGAGAGATGCCATAGTTGTATCTACTATTAACTTGACTGATTGGTCATTGGCAAAATCCCTTTGCATCTCCCTCATGGCAGTGGTACATTTTACTCATATTAGCTTCTAAACCCAAACCATCTTGTCAGGGACACGTTAGAACCCTTGGGCCCTTGTTGTTGTTGTTGTTATGTGCCGTGGAGCCGGTTCCGACTCATAGTGACCCTGTACAGGGTTTCCGAGGCTGTAAATCTTTATGGGAGCAGAAAGCCTCATCTTTCTCCCATGGAACAGCTGGTAGTTTCAAACTACTGACCTTAATGTTTGCAACCCGATCCGTAACCACTATGCTACCAGAGCTCCTTGGGCCCTAGACCCCTCTAATTCTGGCTTCGTATTTACCCCTGTACCCTGAGTTTACTCCTACTATAAACAGGGATCAAGGAAGTGGGTAAGACATTTCTAGTCCAACAAGAATAGTAATACTGAGAAGACTAGCCTCGAGACAAAGATAAGGATCTCAAGAGCTGAAACCCTAATTGAGCAGCTGGCCACAGGCAGAAGAACCAGTAAGATAATGCCTACTGCTGACAACTGCAGAAGGAACTCCATTTTCAATAAGTCTGTGTCCCTTGATTAATATTCAACCTGTCATTTCTCTTAATCAAAGTTTTAACCCATACCTTTATAAGCTCCAGTGCACCCCCATTTTACCAGGTCTGAGAAGTGGCAACGGTGAGACTAGTTTTTTAGACCCCTGAGAGCCAGAGGGACCAGGGAAAAACATGACAATCTGGCAGAGGTGTGGCAAGGCAGCCTCTCAGCTTCTTTCCAAGGTCACTTTGAGAGGTTCCCTAGGTGAAGAATGTGTTTCCCACTAGTAACTACATTTCTCTTGGGAAGAGTCCCTTTTTACCTGTTCCTTTGTTTGAGTAGTTAGTCCACTCCTCCGTGGTTTGCTGTCTCAGTGGTCAACTGTACTTGGGAAGGGACCCCACAGTTCGGCTGGAGTCTGTTCTCTTTCCAGGTCTTAATCAGCATCAAGTCTCATGGTCAGAAGTGATGAACAGTGAATTTGAAGGGATGGGTTTGGACCAAAACTTCTTTTAATGTCTACAGCATAATATCCTTTTCCTCTTCTTAAAAAGATGAAATGCAGACATACAGGGTGGCCTACATTTTAACAACAATAAAAATGTTTTCAATTTAGAAAGAGTATTGGTATAGCAAATATCTTCCCCCGCCCCCAAATATTTTTTAAAACAGTATTTTGTTCTCAGAGGATCTGAAACAAAAATAAAATACATACAAAGTCTTGAGCAATGTATAATTAAAAAAAAAAACAACTACTATCACAACAATCAAACAAATCCTTAACTATCCTTTAAATGGATTAATTGATACAATTTTACTATAGAAAGAACATCAAGGATATTAAAACAGAACTAAACAACTTCTCTGTACCTGATTCACATTTATCTTTCAACCTTGCATGGGTAAACTCAGAATTTTGCAGTGTAAAGTCAAACAGCCTATGTCTACATTTATCTTAAGAATTCTATTTGAAAAACTACCATATTGGCTGTAGATTGTTTCTCCCTTCTATGGGGATAAGGTATTGTCTTCTACCAACACCTTCTCCCCAAACCCCCACCCCTTTTTTTTCCGTTTTGGGCATTCCCTCTTAAAACATCCTACTTTTCCACATTTAAAGTATCTGTTTTCTCCTCTGGCCATTTTTGGGTTCCCCTCCCCTCCTGTTTTGTCCTGACTGTGGGGGTTGGGAACCCGAGGGGCATTGGTTAATTATCCTTCCCTAAGTTGCCTGCCTGAAAGTTGTGGTGGTATGTTGTGGAGTTGGTTCTGACTCATAGTGACCCTATATATGGTTTCTAAAGCTATAAACCATTACAAGAGCAAAAAGCCTCTTTTTCCCGTGGAACTGCTGGTAGTTTCGAACTGCTGATCTTGAGGTTTGTAGCCCGATGTGTAACCGTTCTGCTACTAGAGCTCCTTACCCTAAGGTTGACAACATAGTTTTGGCTTTCTGTTTCTGTTTTTCTTTATCCTGTTTTACATAGACCTTTTCAGCTTCCTTTAATAGTTCTTCCATAGACCTGCTTTTCCAGTTTTCTATTCTTTTTGTGTCCTTTTACAGATATCCCGCCAAGTGTTAGTGACAAAATGGAGCTTTGACACTCCTTGGCCCAAAGGATCTTTTGGATCTAACCTGGTATATTTTCTCATTTGCCCTCTTTTTTTTTGGTCACCTGAACCAGTTAGGGATACATTGACAATCCCAATTTCTCCTCTTCCTAAAGGACTTCTCCAAGAGCTCAGGATTGTGAGTCGGGGGTATAGGAAGAAGGGCAGGAATAAAGGGGGTCCCAAAGGGAAGAGTTGTGGGATGACATCAAGAACATCATACATGAAGAGTGTGAAAAGTCATTAAGAAGACAAGAAAGGAGGAAAAGGTCAAAATGGATGTCAGAGGAGACTCTGAAACTTGCTTTCCAGTATAGAGAAGCTAAAGCAAATAGAAGAATTGAAGAGGTCCAAGGGCTGAAACAGAAAATTTCAAAGATCAGCTCGAGAAGATAAAACCAAATTCTATAATAAAATATGCAAAGATTTAGAGTTGGATAACCAAAAGGGAAGAACACGGTCAGCATTTCTCAAGCTGGGGAAAAAATTCAAGCCTCGACTTTCATTATTGAAGGATTCTCTGGGCAAATTACTGAATGATGCAGAATGCATCAAGAGAAGATGGAAGGAATACACAGAGTCATTGTACCAAAAGGAAATGGTTAATGTTCAACCATTTCAAGTGGTACCATATGGACAAGAGCCAATGATACTCAGGGAGGAAGTCCAAAGTGCATTGAAAGAATTGGCAAAGAACAAGGCACCAGGAATTGATGGAATAAAAATTGAAATCTTTCAAGAAAGTGAGGCAGCACAAGAGGCACTCACTCATCTCTGCCAAGAAATTTGGAAGACAACTAACTATCTGGCCGACTGATTGGAAGAGATCAATATTTGTGCCCATTCCAAAGAGAGGTGACTCAAAATAATGCAGAAATCATCAGACAATCTCTTTGATATCTCAAGAGAGTAAAGTTTTGCTAAAGGTAATACAGAAATGGCTACAAGCATACATTGACAGAGAACTTCCAGAGGTTCAAGCTGGATTCAGAAGAGGCCGTGGAACGAGAGATATCAATCATTGCGGATGTCTGATGGATCTTGGCTGAAAGCAGAGAATACCAGAAGGATGTTTACCTATGCTTTATTGACTACATGAAGGCTTTCAATTGTGTGGATCATGACAAGCTATGGACAACATTGAGAAGTATGAGTATTCCAGAATACTTAATTGTACTTCTGAGAAATCTGTACCTAAACCAAGAAGCAGTTGTTCCAACAGAGCATGGGAACACGGAATGTTTTAAAATTGGGAAAGGTGTGTGACAAGGTTGTATTCTTTCACCATACTTGTTTAATTTGTATGTTGAGCAAATAATACGAGAAGCTGGGTTCTATGAAGAAAAACGTGACGTCAGGATTGGTGGAAAACTCATTAACAACCTGCGATATGATGATGATACAACCTTGCTTGCTGAAAGTGAAGAGGACTTGAAACATATACTTAAGAAGATCACATAGCACAGCCTTCGATATGTATTACATCTCAATGTCAATAAAAACAAAAATCCTCACCACTGGACCTATAAACAGCATTCTTATCAATGGAGAAGAGATTGAAGTTGTCAACGACTTCAGTCTTCTTCAACTGTCAACACTCTCGGAAATAGCAGTCGAGACATCAGATGACGTATTGCATTGGGCAAATCTGCGGCACAGGAACTTTTTAAAGTGTTGAAGAGTAGAAATGTCAGCTTGAGGACTAAGGTGCGCCTGACCCAAGCCATGGTATTTTCAATAAC
>NW_006409174.1:94171-96956 GCF_000296735.1 Chrysochloris asiatica
GGTTCCGACTCGATGGCACCTGACAACAACAAAGGGAAGAAAGTTCCTCTTTCTTCACCTTGTTATCCCTTGTCTTAAGTGCAAATAGGACAACAGGACCCTTCTCCAGCATAGGGCATAATCTATTTCCTAGGGACAGAACTTTTGTTATTGACATATTCCATTAAAAATTGACAGACCCAGTACTCCTCTGAGTCAAATTTAGGCCAAAACACAGTTTAAAAAATTGGTTCCTATGTCCAAATGAAACAGCAAGATCTTATCATTTGTTATTTCTATTTCTATTCGTGCACTATTATTCTAATACTTTAGCATTAATCCTAATAGACTATTATGGGGAATTTTGTCCTTGGTTTCATTTTCTCTAGAGATTCTTTTACCGGTATTATTTACCATCCCGGCTACCTGGCTGTGTCTTCTTACAAAGAGGCTCAACCCCCCTTCTATACATGGAGGTTTCTTGCTCTCTTTTATTTTTGCTTCCTCAGTCTCCAGCCGCTTCCCTCGTGGGAACGTTGGACCCCTCTTAGCAACTGGCATGTCCGTATAAACCCCCAACTTGGATCGAGTCCTTGACTTGATACCACCCTAAGCTGCATAAGGTGGTCACGGAACTACCAATCAGAACGCCACACTCGCTTCGTGCCCAGGGCATGTCTCATTCATACACACACAACCTCTGGGATGGCCCAACCACCAAGAAAGCATTGGCCACCCCAGAGGTTTTGCTTACCTTGGCCTATGCACAGAGTTACCTAGTTGCCACGTGGTGGTGCTCGAGTAGGCCAAGAGTCTGGATTTATTCGCTTCCTTGGGAGACTTCAGCAGATCTCACCTGAGAGCTGCTGTAACTAGACAGCAGGACGCGTCTCCCTCAGAGGAGAAGGCTAAAGTTGCTTCCTAAAGGGAATGGGAAATCCTGAAAGAGCCCCCAAATTGTTAGAAATGAATCCTGATGTCGCATAAAAGACACTCAGTGAGACTAAATTACCTTGGCAAAGCAAAGTTTACTCCTGCAAGAGGGTGCGTGTGCATAGCCACACATACAGGAACAGGCCAAGGAGCACATCGGAGTGGGTAGTCCACTCAAGTTTTTAATCCCTGATACAAGTCTCAAGGCTGTCTCACCCCATTGGCTAGGGTTTTGACAGTACAATCTTTTCCCTTACCTGGTTGGCTAGCTCAAATTTTTAAGGCGTGCATTCCTACTTTAGGAAAAGAAAAAGAGAATGATTATAAATTCTTTACTCACTTCAGGAAGTAACCAAAGAAAAAGAGAGAGTTCATAAAGTGTTTACTTCAGGAAATGCATAAAAAAAAAAAAAAAAAAAGTTACCCGAATACAATAAGCAGGATTATTATATATATATATTCCACACACTTTCAAAGAAACAACTTCTGATTTTATTGATCTTCCTATTTTATTTGGTTTATTTCTGTCCTGATCTTTATTATTCCTATTATTCTGCCCCCCCCCCTTTTTTTTCCTGGTAAATTTTGACTTACTTTGCTTCTCTTTTTCTATGTGTTCAAGTTGACAGTTTAAGTGAATGATTTTGTATCATTTTTTTTCAATGTAAGCAGTTCTTGCTATAGGAAAATGCAGAGTAAAAGCAGAAGTCTCCTCCCCAGTTTGGTCCATATTCTTGTTCTGTTTTCTACATGTTTGAATCTGTTTTTTTCCCCTACTTATGGTTAATGCTGTCAAGTTAGCTCCAACTTGGAGCCACCCTGTATAGGATTTCCTAGGAGCGGCTGGTGAGTTTGAACCACCGACCAAATCCACCTTGCCATCCACTACATCTCCTACAGCACCAGAACTCCTTTTTTCACTTGTTGTTGTTAAGTGACATCAAGTAATTTTCAACTCATATCGACGTTGTAGAGGGTTTCTAAGAAGCAACTGATGATGTGGAACCGCTGACCTTTCGGTTCAAAACCATCTTGCAGCCCAGTACATGTACCACAAGGACACATTTCCCACTCTATTCTAGGTTCAGCATGAACCTTTTGTTCACAGGCTGATTTTCATCCATTGAGGGAGATCTCCTACACAACCTCGCTTTGTGTGGGCTGTGTGTTTCTTCTTGTTGTTATTGCTATACGGGCTGTGGAGTGGGTTCCGCCTCATAGGGACCCTGCATAGAGTTTTTTGTTTGTTTGTTTAAGAAAAGTTTTACTAGTGTGTTATAATTTCAGCAAAGTTATTGCAATGGGTTTAAAAGGCAGACACACACACTATTATTACAGGCTATTAAGTAACAAACGTTTTTTTCTTTTTTTATAATACTATTAAAATATTACACAGACCTATGGAATTTATTGAAGAACAAACCCACTAAAGAAATTAAATCTGAAAGATTAAATCCAGTATTAGCACCTACAATATTTCTGAAAGACAAACTTAATTGTTTCACTCTCTCCTATGTTTCTCCCAAATAAAATGCTCTCAACCCCAAAGATGAATTAAAGGCATAAGAAGCCCTGATATTAAAATGTGCAGCCAAAAGAACTAGAAATATTGACTTAGACTTGAGAGTTATACTTGGAAATCACTTTACTTGAACCAATCATAAGATTGCTGTGCAATGAATACTGTATATGAGGAAGGTCTGTAAGGTTTGCCAGTAGGGACAGTTAAAAATTAGCAATATACAGTATTATTCTTATCAAATTCTTTTCTCATAAGTTATATTTATAACAAAACTATAATTAAAATATTTATTATACTTGCTTATTACACATTCAGGGACACAGCAGGGATATTCTGTGTTTGATGGTTTAG
>NW_006409174.1:98968-106907 GCF_000296735.1 Chrysochloris asiatica
AAAAGATGGTGTATGCTGTTAAACAAGCCAAACAGCCTTCAAGATACGACTGGCCCCCAAGCTTTTCTGCTTCTGCATAAAGGTTATTTAGAGTTTGAACGGTTTCTTCAAACTGTTGCCTATCAATCCAGTTCTCCAGCTCCGCGGGGAATTTGGTCTGGAACTGGCAGCGTGTCCCGCTGCTGTAGTCTCGCTGAATGAAGACCTTCCCCGACACCGGCGGCTGCTGCGGCCTCATGGCAAGGACAGGATGGGCCTCCACTGTCCTCCAGCCGCTGTCGTGCTGCCTTTTACGTCACTTACGTCCGGTCCCTGCATAGAGTTTTTAAGGCTGTGACCTTTTGGAAGAAGATGACCAGAGCTGTCTACTGAGGTGCTCCCAAGTAAGTTCAAATCACCAACCTTCTGACTAGCAGTCAGGTGCTTAATTATTCCGACCACCCAAGGATTCGGTAGTTAAGTAATCGCTGCTAAAATTTCAACAATGTGGGTAGAACTGTTCCCACGGAGGGAACTCTGAGTCAGACATTATAAAGAAAAACCCTGAAAATTAAGCTTTTCAGTGAGCTGCCAGATGGGCCAAATACTTACTTTTCTCTGTTGACGGAGATTGTGGTTGCTAGGTTACCAGTGCTCACAGCTTCAGACAAGTGGGGTTATTGGCTCTTAAGATCTCTATGGAGTTGGCAAGAGGGAGATGGAATTAGGGCAATTAAAAGGCCACAAAGCTCAGTGTTCTAATGGAGACTCAGTTGTGCCAGATTAAACACTCCTCCAACTGTTGCAAGTCTTTATGTAATCCACAGAGTTCTGAAAAGTTGATTTTGATAGTTTTTCCAGTCATTGCTTTCATGGGAGAGAAGATTTTTGGAGGATCTATCCTGATAGAGTCCTAGTATGGCGCTGTGGGTTAATGCGCCAGACTGCAAAGCTGTTTGAACTGCAAGGTTGGTGGTTTAAACTCACCAGTCACACTTTGGAAACCCTATACAGGGTCGCTATGGGGCGGAACCGACCCGACGGCACTTAACAACAACAAGAACATCCTGATGTGGCTCTATAGGATTAGCACTGGACTGCTAACCACAAGGTTGGCAGTTCAAACCCACCAGATGCTCCTTGGAAACCCAGTACAGGATTGCTATGAGTCAGAACTGACTTGGAAGCACTTAGCAACAACTCTGTTAGAAGTCCCTCTGTGGGGCAGATACTCAGAATGTTTGTTTGTTAAGTGTAATGCTGGAAGTTGGGCGCACCTAGAGGCACCTCAGAAAAAAGCAATCTACTGCTGAAAAATCAACCACTGAGAAGACTGTGGCGCACCATTCTACTGTGACACACACACATGACTGTGAGTTGGAATCAACTCTTTCATACTCTGACATTCTGAAAGTGAGATCTTCCCCTTGAATCATACATACGTTTTGAATGCTATAGAAACCAGACTCAGCTTCCCACTTAATCTGTAAGTATTATAAGGAACTAGAACTGGACATGGTTTCTGGTCTTGAGAAACTCACTTTCTAGGGCAATGGGCTGGAGCCCAGCTGAACTCCCTTGGACTTGGAGGCAGAGTGTAGGGTGCAGATGCTGATTAAGGGAGGCTTTCAGTTGGGTTCTGACTTAAGAAGTCCTTAAATCCAGCCATACATCAGAACCTCACTCCGACGTCCACAATGCTGGGGAGCCACATGGGTCCAGAAGTCTTTTGAGCTAGTGGCGGGATAAGGTTGTTAAATGTGGGTGGGATTTCAATAGATTTCAGGAGAATGACACCCCAGACAGGTCAAGGGCAGGGAAGAATCTGAGAGAGTTCAGACTGAACCATTTACATTTGTATGAAGGCAGTTGTTAGCTGCTGTCAGGTGGCCTCTTGGACCTAGGAACAAAATGTTGCCTGGTCCCCATAATTTATTGCAGGTTGGAGCCTTGTGACGTGTAGGGATTTTACTGACTGATAATCAAATGTAGATCATCAGGCCTTTCTTTCTCATCCATCTTAGTCTGGAAGTTCCACTGAAACCTGGTCAGCAACACAACCACACATAAGCCTCCACTGACAGACAAGTGGTGTCTGTGTATGAAGCACCTTGGCTGGGAATCGAACTCACGTCTCTTGCATAGAAGGTGGAGAACTCTACCACTGTTCCCATAGGAAAGCAACATGTCATGTGAGAAAGGGCAAGCTAATTGTCTTTAAACGGTCTTCTCCATTTTATTGAACACTGGGGTCACTAAGTATTAAACTGAATCCTTCACCGTGGCATCAGACAGACACAGGACTGAATCTTGGCTCTGCCACTCTACTGACTGTGGGAGCCAGGGAAGGCGTTCGAGCCTCACCAAGCCTCTACTGCTTTGTCTGTGAAGCAGGTAGGGTAAGTCTCACGTCATGAAGATGATCTACAGATGAAAGGACATGCATCAAAGGTCTGGCACACGGTGGAGGTGTCCTAAGAGAGTTGGTTTGGGTTTTTTGTTTGTCTGTTTGTTATTATGTTTCAAATATATACTTAAAATTATATTATCCATGATTTACTTTACTCATAGAAACATGAACTGTGAGGAGATATGGAAAGCCTTCACAAATGCATTTCTTTCCAAGAACCCTTGTAAAATTGCAGAAGAAGACTATCAACCGTTAATAAAGATGGTCAAGCAAAGTTTACCTTGCAACAAGGTAAGTGGATCAGGGGATGATTTTAAAATAAAAGCCAGAAGGGTCAGGTTACAGGACTAGATTTTGATGAGGATGAAGGAAAGGGAAAACCTCAGATATTCGATTGTGGATATGGCTGGGAAGTATTGTTGTTTGTGGAGCCCTTGGGGACCAGAGTTTAGAGAGTCTGAGGAAGGGTGATGAGTGAGAAAAGGGGGGATATGGGAAGAGAACTGGGCAAAAATCAGACAACACAAACCGTACTCCAAACCTATCACAAACAAACAAAAATGCTCCAATCTTACCTAAGTCCAGAATTTATTCATTGGCATTACTCATTTAATTTCTCCATTGTCCTATGAGTTTGGAATAATTTATCATCACCATTTTACAGTTTAGGGAAGTGAGGGTTAGAGATGCTTTGGGAGTTGAAAGTAGTGATGCCAGTCTTCAATAATATGACAGTTTGCCCTCAGAGCCTGGGTGTTAAACCACTCCTGGCTTCTGTTTCTATGGAGAACTAACAGATCCATGGAGTAGAATCTGGTTCTGAAACTTGTCGTTCTGTGCTTTGAAGAGGGACCTTGAGAAAAACCACACTGTGCTTGTTCTA
The DNA here is from genome assembly GCF_000296735.1 of Chrysochloris asiatica. Taxonomy (NCBI): domain Eukaryota; kingdom Metazoa; phylum Chordata; class Mammalia; order Afrosoricida; family Chrysochloridae; genus Chrysochloris; species Chrysochloris asiatica. Next base: position 102,241 of record NW_006409174.1, read on the forward strand.
GTTTGTGTACGTGTGTGTCCAGGGCTGGGGCTGTGGGCTATTTAGGAGAAGGAGAGGGAGATAATGGAGCTTTTTAAGAATCCAAGAGCACTTCTCCCAGAATCCTGTTGTTTGATAAGTGCCGTCTAGTCATTTCTGACTCATAGTGACCCTGTATAGGGTTTCAGAGGATTGCTTGGTGAGTTTCAACAATCAGCCTTGTGGGCCAGTGCTCATCCTACTATAGAAGCATTTCCCCAAGTGATTTTGGGTATTTGGCAACTCCCTAATGCCTCCTCCAGATGCAGTAGGATTCCAGGTTGACTAGAAAGCTGTATTTTTATTGCAACCCAGAATTCTAAGATCATTTTATAGTGTTGTTGTTGTTGTTAAGTGCTGTCTAGCTGGTTCTTACTCATAGCGACCCTGTATAGGGATGATATGGCACTGTAGGTTAATGTGCTAGACTGCAAGGTCGGCAGTTGAAGTTCACCAGCTTCTCCTGAAAAACCCTATACAGGATCGCTATGAGTTGGAACCAACTTGATGGCACTTAACAACAACAATATAGGGCTTGTGATTTGCAGTCCAGTGCTGATCATACAGAACCACACTAGAAGTCCTGTTTTATAATATGCCCTAGAAAATGCATGCACATACACACACACACACACACACACACACTCCCTCTCTCTCTCTCCGTTTCTCTTTTACACACACATTCCCTCTCTTTTGCCCACACACAGTCCACATACACACACCATGCATACACACATTCCACACACACAAACATACAAGCGATCTTTCTCTCATCCTCTTTTTACACACATACAAAGCACACTCTACACACACAAACCAAAAGCCACAATGCACAAAACATGCTTACCCTAACTACATGTGGTTCACTGATATTTTCTCATGTCTTCCAGTTACAAACATGTAGATTTATTTTTTACATAGAAAATTGATTTAAGTAATAGGTTGTGTTTATTCTATCTTAGATCCTGTTTTGGAGCAAGACAAAGACCTTGGCCCATGACTACACAAAGGACCATAAGGATATGTTCACCCTGGAGAACACCCTGCTGGGGTACATGTTTGACAACCTCACATGGTGTGGAGACGCAGGCAAGACAGGTGAGAATCTGGGCGCTCTGGGATTGCCCGGAACCTGCTGGGTGAAGAAACTGTGGGTTCTGCTAGGGGCTCTGAAAACCAGTGTGGAGGAGGAGCTGAAGGCACCCATGGACACCTATGGTAAAACAAACAAGCCAGTTGCTGTTGAGGGGATTCGGACTCCTTATGATCCCATGTGTGTCAGTGAGTGATTTTTTTGCAAATAGATTCCCAAGCCCTTCTTCCAAAGATCTCTGGGTGGGCTTGTACCGCCAACCTTTCATAGAGCAGATGAGCTTAACTTGGCACCACCAGGAACTCTACTGACAAGTCCAGGTGCAAAGTAGCAGTCCCTAAAACAGTGCCTGGGGTTTTGACAAGTTGGCTTAGAGTTTGTGTTGACCATTGGCTCCTTTTTCTGTGTGCTTATGTAACTAGCTTCTGATTCGTGGTATTTGGGTTTCTAGAAAGGTGCCAATCAGGACCAAAGAATTCTGGGGCAGGATGATGCCTCCAAGGAATCGAGGCCAGAGTCCTTCTTTACAGAACAGCCCCAGTAGATGCGGGAGCCGGGGACTCCTCCCCTCTCAGATCAGGGGGTGAGATCCTCAAATCTCAGACCAGGGGGTGGGCTCCTCTCCTCACACCAGAAGGTGGGTTCCTCCCCTCTCTGACCAGGGGGTGGGCTCCTCCCCTCTCAGTTCAGAGGGTGGGCTCCTCCCCTCTCAGATCAGAGAGTGGGCTCCACCCATCTCAGACCTAGGGGGTTGTTGTTACGTGCCATAGAGTCGAACAGAAAGCAGAACCAAACACTGCTCGATCCTGTACCAACCTCATTATTGTTGCCATGCTTGAGTCCATTGATGCTGCTGCTTGACCAGTCATTCTCATTGGGGTCTTCCTCTTTTTCTCTGACCCTCCACCTTACCAAACATGATATCCTTCTCCAGCGACTGTTCCCTCCTGACAATATGTCCAAAGTATGAGAGACGAAGTTGGGCCATCCTGGCCTCCAAGGAGCACTCTGGCTGCACTTCTTCTAACAGAGCTGGTTCTTTTGGCAGCCCATGGCACCTTCAGTATTCTCCTCCAACACCACAACTCAAATGTATCAATTCTTCCACGGTCATCCTTATTTATTGTCCAGCTTTCGCATGCATATGAGGTTATTGAAAATACCATGGTTTGGGTCAGGTACATCTTAGTCCTCAAGCTGACACCTTTGCTCTTCAACACTTTAAAAAATTCCCGTGCAGCAGATTTGCTTAATGCAGTACATTGTTTGATTTCTTGACTGCTGCTTCCATGAGAGTTGATAGTTGATTCAAGAAGAATGAAGGTCTTGACAACTTCATTCTTTTCTCTATTGATAAGAATCTTGTTTATTGGTCCAGTTGTGAGGATTTTGTTTTCTTGACATGAGATATGATCCATACCAAAGGCTGTACTCTTTGCTCTTCATCAGTTTTAAGTCCTTTTCACTTTCAGCAAGCTAGGTTGTATCATCTGCATATCGCAGATTGTTAATGAGTCTTCCTCCAGTCCTGAAGCCACGTTTTTCTTTACAGAATCCAGCTTCTGGGATGATTTGCTTATCATACAGGTTGAATAAGTATGGTGAAAAAATACAACCCTGTTGCACACCTTTCTTAATTTTAAACCATTCAGTGGTCCCATGTTCTGTTTGAACAACTACCTCTTGGTCCATGTACAGATTCCTCATGAGCACAATTAAGTGTTCTGGAATACTCACACTTCACAGTGTTGTCCATAGCTTGTCATAATCCACAGAATCGAAAGTCTTTGCATAGTCAATAAAGCACAGGTACACATCTTTCTGATATTCTCTAATTTCAGCCAAAATCCATCGGACATCACCAATGATAACCCTTGTTTCTCGGCTTCCTCTGAATCGAGCTTGAACCTCTGGAAGTTCTCTGTCAATGGATGCTTACAGCAATTTCTGTATTACCTTTAGTAAAACTTTACTCACATGGGATATCACAGAGATTGTCTGATGATTTCTGCATTCCTTTGGGTCCCCTCTCTTTGGAATTGGCACAAATATGGATCTCTTCCAATCAGTCGGCCAGATAGTCGTCTTCCAAGTTTCTTGGCATAGATGAGAGACCCAGGTGGCGGGTCCCTCCAATCTCAGACCCAGGACTGTGTTCCTATCATCAAACTCAATCTTGCCATGGCCAGGACCCCAATACTGCACTATGTGAATGTTTTTCTACCCAGAAAACTCTGTGGAGCTTGTTCTCATTTGTTTTATTTTTTTTCTCTCTCTCTCTTTCTTTTTTTTTTACACTGGGAATACTTTCACTTTATATTGGTCTTGTAATTAAGTGTCATTTTAGTTGGTTCCGAACCATAGCAACCCATTATATGGTTTCCGAGGGGTAGTTGGTGAGTTTGAACCACCGACCTTGTGGTTCAAAGCAACCTTGATACCTGCTGTACCACACCAGGGCTCCTTGTATTGGACTTTGGTGGTTCAAATACACTAACTGCTCTGTGGGAAAAAGATGAGACTGGTCCTATAAAGCTTCATGGTGTTGGAACCTTGTGTGGGATTCCCATGAATTAGAATCCAGCCCTGTTAGCGTAGTGGTTACGAATAGGGCTGTGAACTTCAAGGTCAGCAGTTCGAAACTACCTACTGTTCCACAGGAGAAAGAGGAGGCGTTCTGCTCTCGTAAAGATTTACAGCCTCGAAAACGCTGTACAGGGTCGCTATGGGTCAGAACCGACTCCACCACACAGCCGCTACCACCACATGGCAGTGGGGTCGTGATTGTTTTACTCTTATTGTCACTTCTCTTGACTGTTTGGAAAAGCGGGTCCTATTCTCACTTCTTCCCTCAATTAGCATTCTCTTCCATTACAAAAGTGACATACTCATTTGAAAAATAGTTGCATATTACAAAATGCCAAAATGTACAAACTTTTAAAATTATTGTCATAAATGAGAAATGTCAGAGAGCAAGAGAGTCAATAGTTGCAGTATTTATTGTTATTCTGTCGTGAGAAATTACCAATGCACACACATACACACATTTGCACATTTGTGGAAGTCTTTCTGAAAGATACATTTGTACAAGTGGAATTTCAATGTGACAAATACTAGTAAATTAGCATTCCAATAGTGGAAAGAATTCAAACTCTTAAGGAGAATACTTGATTGTTCATTTACCCACAGCCTCACTAACACTTTAAAGTACCTTTGCCAAATTGATTTTTGAAAAAGATACCCCAATTTATTTTGCACTTTTTTGTTTGTTTGGAAGCTGAAGAAGCTTATATATATATAAAAGCTTTAACACAGAGAGATTTATTTGTGCACAATTTAGGAACTTCAAAGTCCAAGTTCAGGGCATTGGCTCTAGGGGATAGATCTCTCAGTCTTTCCCTCATTTGTGCCTTCTTTCTTTCTTTCTTTGCTCTCATTATCTTTTTTTTAGTGTGTTTATTGTGAAAGGAGCTCTGGTAGCGTAGTGGTTACGAATCGGGCTGCGAACCTTAAGGTCAGCGGTTCGAAACTACCAGCCGCTCCGCGGGAGAAAGAT
>NW_006409174.1:107374-113822 GCF_000296735.1 Chrysochloris asiatica
CACGCAGGCATATATAATCATTTACACCACCAAAGGGCACATTCTGCAAATCTGCCTCCTGGCCGCCAGCTCTCAGTCCCTCTCTTTCCATGAATCTAGACTCCTCAGCCACTCCCTCTCTCCATGTCCCCATCTCTGCCTCCGTCTCTGGTGTGGCTGAGAAGCTTATATTTTTAATGGCAGATCTACTTTGATTTCTTTTATAATGTGGTAGTTGATGTATTGTAATCATTTTTTATTGGAGTACCTATTTTTTAAACATGTTTATATTGTGTTTATTATATTAGCATTAATTACATCATTTACTTTTTAAAATATCTAACTTTCCAGAAAATTTTATAAGACAGTTGGTTTTATTATTGATTTTTGAAGGTCTCTTCAATGTCCAGATTAATAGAAGGCATTCTCACATCAGCTTTGCACTCCATCCATTCTGATGCCATAAGTCATGTACCCTCTGGAAAATTACTGTGCACTCATGACAGGTTAAGAATAAAAAGGCAAATATTGTAATATCATTATGAAAATTGTTTAGCCCTCAAGACTCCCCTGAGGTGATCTGTGAGACCCCTCCAGAGAACCCAGATTGGACTTTGAAAATTGGTGGACGAGAGTATGACTGGCCTGTGATTTAACGTCCATGCTAGGGACCCAGGTTCAAGCACAGTCAATGTATCTTGCATACAGCCGTCAGTTTTCCTAACATAGTTATAAATATAAAATATATATATAAACATAGTTATAAATATAAATTCAATTTCCACAAATAAAAAATCTATATCTGAAGTTTGTTTCATTCATCTATGTTTTTCTTTTTAGGTACAGAGTTAGTTCTGATTCATAGTGACCTTATACACAACAATACAAAACATTGCCCAGTCCTACACACCCTCCCAGGTGTTGTTAAGCTTGGGTCCATTGTTGCTGCCACTGTGCCAATGCAAAATCTATTTTTTCACTGACCCTCCACTTTACCTAGCATTATATCCTTCCTCAGGGATTGATCCCATCAGATAATATGTCTGAAGTATGAGAGATGAAGTCTGGCCATCCTACCTTCTAAGGAGTATTATGGTTGTACTTCTTCCAACATGATTTGTTTGTACTTCGGGCAGTCCATGGAACCTTTAATACTCTCTTCCAACGACATAACTCAAATGTATTAATTCTTCAACAGTCTTCCTTATTCATGGTCTATGATTCAAATGCATGTGAAGTTATTGAAAATACGATGGCTTGGGTTGGGCGCATCTTAATCCTCAAACAGAACTCTGTTTTTGAACATTTTCAAGAGGTCTTTTGTAGCTACTTTGCCTAAAGAAACACTCCATTTGATTTCTTGACTGCTGCTTCCATGAATGTTGATGGTGGATCCAAACAAAATGAAGTTTTTGAGGACTTCAATCTTATTCATTGGTGCAGTGGTAAGGATTTTTGTCTTCTTTTTATTGAGGTACAAACCATACCAAAGTATGTGGTCTTTAAACTTCATCTGTAAGTATTTTGTCCTCTTCATTATCAGGAAGTGTCCTGGGATGGCGCTGTGGCTTGAAGTACCTATTTTTTTCTGATACATTTCTAGAAGTTCTTTATAAATTATTGTTGCTTTTAGATGTATCGAGTTGGCACCAATTCATAGCAACCCTATGCACAACAAATGACACACTGCCCCTTCCCATGCCATTATAAATTATTTCTGTTATTGTTGCTAGGTGCCATTGAGTCAGTACTGAATCACAGTGACCCTATGAACAACAGAATGGAACACTGTCCGATCTTGGGATAACCTCACAATCATTGCTACGCCTGAGTCCATCTCTGATGCCACTGTACCAATCCATCTCATTGAGGCTCTTCCTCTTTTTCTCTGATCATCCACTTTACTAAACATGATATCCTTCTACAGTGACTGGTCCCTTCTGACAATATGTCCAAAGTATGAGAGATGAAGTTTGGCCATCCTGGCCTCCGAGAAGCACTCTGGATGCACTTCTTCCAACACAGGTCTGTTTGTTCTTTGGCAGCCCATGGTATTTTCAATATTCTCCTCTAGCACCATAACTCAGATGCATGGATTCTTCTACAATCTTCCTTACTCACCATCTAACTTTTGCATGCTTATTAGGTTATTGAAAATACCATGGCTTGAGTCAGGTGCACCTTAGTTCTAAAACTGACATCTTTGCTCTTCAACACTTTAAAAAGGGCTTGTGCAGCAGATTTGCCCAATGTAGTATGCCATTTGATTTCTTCTTTTTTTTTTTTTAATTAAATGTTTTTATTTTGGATTGAGTGAAAGTTTACAGGGCACATCATCAGCTTCACATTCAACCATTCATAGAGCTTGTTTCATTACATTGATTATTATCCCCTCCATATATCATCAGTTAACAGTGTTTCTCTCTATCCTCTTTAGCTTTTTTTTTGGATGCGGGGGGACTTGCCTTTTTGGAAGCCATTTGATTTCTTGACTGCTGCTTCCATGAGTGTTGATAGTTGACCCAAGCAAAATGAAGTCATTGATAACTTCAATCTTTTCTCCATTTATATGGCTGCTATTTATTGATCCAGTAGTGAGGATTTTTGTTTTCTTCACATTGAGGTGCAACCCATACCGAAGGTTGTGGTGTTTGATCTTCATCAATAAGTATTTTAAGTCCTCTTGCTTTCAGCAAGCAAGGTTGTATCATCTGCATATCGCAGGTTATTAATGAGTCTTTCTCCAATCCTATGCCATATTTTTCTTCATAATCTAGTTTCTCGGATTATTTGCTCAGCCTACAGATTGAATGAGTATGGTGAAAGAATACAACACTGACATACACCTTTCTTAATTTTTAGCTATTTGGTGTTTCTGTGTTCTGTTCAAATCACTGCTGCTTGATATATGTACAGGTTCCTCATGAGCATGATTACGTGTTCTGAAATATTCATACTCCACAATGTTGCCCATAGCTTGTCACAATTCACACAATCGAAAGCCTTTGCATAGTCAATAAAGCTCAAGTAAATATCTTTCTGATATTCCTTTGTTTCACCCAAGATACATCTGTCATCAGCAATTATAGTCCTCATTCCATGTCCTCTTCTGAATCCAGCTTGAACCTCTGGAAGTTCTCTGTCAATTCTCTGCCATTTCTATATTACCTTTAGTAAAACTTTGCTTGCATCATATAATATCCCATACATATGAGGCTATTGAGAATACTATGGCTTGGGTCAGGCACACTTTACTATTGCACACTTTAGAGCTGTCTTGTGCAGCAAACTTGCCTAATGCAATACGTCATTTGATATTCTCACTGCTGCTTCCATAAGTGCTGATGGTGGATCCAAGCAAAATGAAGTCTTTGACAACTTCAATCTTTTCTCCATTTATCATAATGTTATGTATTGGTCCAGTTGCGAGGATCTTTTATTTCTTTATATTGAGGTGCAACCCATATCAAAGGCTGTGGTCATTGATCTTCATCTGTAAATATTTTAAGTCCTCTTTGCTTTCAGCAAGCAATGTTGCACTATCTGTATATTGCAAGTCGTTAATGCGTCTTCCTCCAATCCTGATACTGCATTTTTCTTCATATAATCCAGTTTCTCGGATTATGTGCTCAACATACAGACTGAATAAGTATGGTGAAAGAATACAACCCTGGCACACACCATTCCTAATTTTAAACCATTCAGTGTGTCCTTGTTTTGCTTGAATGTGTGCCTCTTGGTCTATGTACAGGTTTCTCATGAGCACAATAAACATGTTCCAGAATACTCATTCTTCACAATGCTGTCCACAACCTATTACGACCCACACAGTTGAAAGCCTGTGCATAGTAAAGCACATCTTTCTTGTATTTTCTGCCTGCAGCCGAGATCCATCTGATATCATCAGTGATATCCATCATTCCACATCCTTGTCTGAGGCTGCCTTGAACCCCTGACAATTCCCTGTCAATGTACTGTTGCAGATGTTGAATGTTTTAAAATTATCTTTAGCAAAAATTTATGTGCATATGACATTAATGATATTGTCTGATTATTTCTGCATTCCATTGGGCCACCTCTCCTTGAAATGGGCACAAATTCGGATCTCATACAATTACTTTGCCAGGTGGTTGTCATCTAAATTTCTTGGCATAGATGAATGAGTGCCTCCAGCATTATATCAGCTTGTTGAAATATTTCAATTTGTATTCCATCAATTCTGGGTTCCTTGTATTTTTGCCAATGCCTTTTGTGTACCTTGGACTTCTTCCTTTGTACCATTTGCCCTTGATCATATGCTCCCTCTTGAAATGCTTGAACATCAGCCATTTCTTTTTGATACAGTGACTCTGTGTATTCCTTTCATCTTCTTTTTGATAGTTTTCCACCACTCTATATTTTGCCCATAGAATCCTTCAATCTTGCAAGTCAGGCTTGAATTTTTCTTCATTTCCCTCAGCTTCAGAAATGCTGAGTGTGCTCATCCCTTTTGGTCTTCAAACTCCAGGCCTTTGCACATATCCTTATAATATTTGACTTTGTCTTCTGGAGTTGCCTTTTGATATTTTCTATTAAACATTTTTACCTCTTCATTTCTTTCATTTGCTTTAGTACCTCTACACTGGAGACCAAGTTTTGGAATCTCTTTTACATCTATTTTGGTCTGTTCCTTCTTTTTTGCCTTCTTATTGACCTTTTGCTTTCATTCTGTATAATGTTCTTGATGTCATCCCATTCTTTTCTGGTCTTTGGTTACTTGTGACTAATGCATCAAATCTGTTCTTTGAGATGATCTCTAAATTCAGGTGGAATATGTTCAAGGTCATATATTGGTTCTTGCAAATTTGTTTTAATATTCCTCAGCTTCAGCCTTGAGTTGCATATGAGTAATTGATGGTCTGTTCCACAGTCTGCTCCTGAGCTTTTACTGGCTTATGATATGGAACTTTTCCACCATCTCTTCTCACAGGTGTAGTATGTTTGATTTCTGTGTATTCTATGTCATGAGATCCATGTGTATAGTTATCTTTTATGTTGTTTATAAATGGTATTTGCAATGAATAAGTCATTGGTCTTACAAAATTCTATCATGCAATCTCCAGAATCATTTCTATCACCAAGGCCATATTTTCCTGTTACTGATCTTTCCTCTTTGTTTCCAACCTTTCCATTCCAACCACCAATATTTATCAATACATCCTGACTGCATGTTTGATTGATTTCAGACCAAAGAAGTTGCTAGAATTCTTAATTTTCATTATCACTGTTTTTCATGTTTGGTGTGTTAATTTGAATAACGGTGGTATTAGCTGGTCTTCCTTGTAGGTGTATAGATATCATCCTATCAGAAATAGCATTGCACTTTAAGATAGACCTTGGAATGTGTTTTTTTTTTTTAATTTAAGTTTTTTATTGTGGATTGAGTGAAAGTTTACAGGGCATATCATTAGTTTTACGTTCAACAAATCATATACCTTGTTTCATTACATTGATTATAACCCCCCATGTACCATCAGTTAACAGTATTTCTCTCTATCCACTTTAGCTTTTTAAAAAATGAACAACAACAAAAAAACACTCAGACATATATAATAATTTACATCTCCAAAGGGCACATTCTACAAGTTAGCTCCTGGCCACCAGCTCTTAGTCCTTCTCTTCTTAGTCCATGAATCTAGAGTCCTCAGCCGCTTCCCATCTCCATGCCCCCATCTCTGCTTCCATCTCTGGCGCTGCTGCTTCTCTGGATAAGGTCCCACATTCTACTTGTGCGTTCCTCTCTTGATGGTTCTAGGGTCCTCTGTTTCTGGACTGTAAGATTAACCACTCTCCCTTTTTTTGTTACAAAACTTCTACCTTTACAAATGTGACAGTTGCAATTAGTCATGATAACAATTATTCACCATTGAATCTTATGAATCTTATCCCCATCTCTTTTCACCTGACCCATCTAGACAAGATGACAGCTATCCAGGGGGGGCTCTTTCTTTCCCCCCCATACTTTTAAACTAAACCCTCTCTTGAATCCTTGTAAGCCAATCACTTCGTATCTTTATTGCCCCCTCATTTTAGGTAGCCAATGTCTAAGTTGCCTGTCCCTATCTAACCTGTGTACAGAGCGGATAGCATTGATACTTGATGTGAAGACTCTTTCCCTCTCTGTTGGTATTTAAAGTAACTACCACTGTGAGTATAGGTCAGGTTCATCATGAAGATGTATCTTCTGTCACTGTAGCTATTCCAGTCTGCTTGTCCTTTCTAGTGGGAATGTCTCACCTCATAAGGTTCTGGATGGGACTCAGGATTCCACCTAAGGTCCTATACTCTGTGAAGGCTTTGCTTGAGGGCTATTTCACTGGGCATGTTGTAGAACCCCTTTTAGGTATTCCTATCACTTATAGGCTGAAGGCGGGCTTACAAGTTTTCTCTAATCATGTTTCCCAACATTCCTTTCTATCCCACTCAAGTG
>NW_006409174.1:115296-145703 GCF_000296735.1 Chrysochloris asiatica
CATTGTATAGTGTTTTGATACATTTTATAATCATTTTTCTGAATTCCTTCTCCAGCATTTCCAAAGCCTGCCCATCTTCCAGTATGGAGTGTAGGTCTACTTCCAGCTCATTTGCATCAATCACTTTATCTCGTTTCTGGACATGTGCAGATATGGTCATCTGCTTCTGTTTTTTGGGCATATTCAGGGGTTGTCTGCGGTCTTAATACTTAGATGGGTATGTAATTTGGTATTTTTTAATGCTTTCTGGTTGCCTCCAGGTAGATGTGATCAGGAAATAGGTTTCTCTTTTTACTCTTCTTCTTGAGAAGTTTCAAGATGCCACTGTTGGTTGTTTTGACATAATTTGGGATTTAATTTGCAGCTTATTTCCTTTTTTGTCAGCTTGTCCCACTCCATAATCCCTGTTCAGGCCCTTTTTTCTAGTTATAAATAGTTCAGGGCCAGCTGTGGCAATTTGGTTTTAATTGGAAATTGTCTCTTTAAATTTTGAGGAGATCTGTGAGCATACATAGTCGAACCCTCTGAATGTGGGGCTGGGGTGTCCGCTAGCTCAGGCACCCCTATAGTTACCAGAATGGAGGTTGTCAGACAGCAAGGGACCAATGAAGATACCAAAAGAAAAGAATGTCCACACTTTTATCTCCGTGGTTCTGCCAGGTGTTTGTGGCCACTCCGATCCTTCCCCCACTTGGTCTCACCCAAGATGGCGGCTCCTGGAGCAGCTGAGCATTCTGAACTAGAAAGCAATGGATTTCTTGCTTCTGCCACAAATTCCCCCAGCTGTAAGCCTTCCAAGCTTCCGAATATTCCTTTATATGTGGTTCAGAGTTCTGGGACCATCCCCTGAGCCTGCTTGGTCCGGTATTTTGTGTTGTTGTTGGCAGAGCTCTTCACTGCACTTCCACCCGATTTGCCATCTTGTTTGTTCTCTGGAATGTTCATTTGATGATGAATGCGACCCTATTCCTCTTCAATTTGTCATTCTGGCATAGTAAACCATGTGATTGTCAGATTCAACATGTCCAATACCAGTCCATTTCAGCTTACTAATTTCCTTCCATGTTCCAGTTGTTAATGGATATTTACAATTGTTTCTCTTCATTTTGAGTTGTGCCCAATCAACAAATGCATGTACCATGGGCTTTACTCCATTCATGTCATCAAGGTCAACTCTACTTTGAGGAGGCAGGTCTTCCCCAGTCGTATTTTGAGTGTTTTCCAACTTGGGGGACTCATCTTCCAGCACTATATCTGGAAACATTCTCATGATTTTCATCATGTTTCAATATTCAGTCTTCCAGTGCTGACAGTGTTGCACTACTATTCATAAGGTTATCAGTGACTAAATATTCAGAAGTAGTTCATCTCTCCTTCCTAGTCTGTTTTCCTCTGGAAGCTCATCTGAAACCTGTCCACTGTGAATGACCCTGCTGATATTTAAAATACCTGTGACATAGCTTCCAACATCACAGCAACATGCAAGTCATCACAGTGTGACAAACCAATAGACCAGTGCTGGGCCTGGTGTATATTACTCAATAAAATAGATAACATTTAGAAAAAAGTGAATGTCATATTTACAGAGAGAGGTAAACATACTAGTTGGGAGAGAGGAGGGGAGGATACAAACTTCAAGTCTTCTCTCCAGATATGATTTGTAATGATAAAAGAGGTTTATGTTGTTGAGACCACCACTGTCTGCGGTAGTTTTTGTGCTGGAAGCTATGCCACTAGTATTTCAAATACTAGCAGTGTCACCGATGGTGGCAACTTTTCAGGGAAGTTTCCAGACTATGACTAGGAAGAAAGGCCTGGTAGTCTACCTCAGAAAAAATATTAGCCAGTGAAAACCCTGTGATCCACAATGGAACATTCACCAACTCACTATTAACCAGTGAAAACCCTGTGGTCCACAATGGAACATTCACCAACTCACTATTAGACAGTGAAAACCCTGTGATCCACAATGGAACATTTACCAACTCACTATTAGCCAGTGAAAACTCTGTGATCCACAATGGAACATTTACCAACTCACTTGCTTTGAATACAACATCAGGAAGATCAACAGCTAGAGGAGGAAATGTCATTGGTGACGTTGGGGGTCAGTGAGGACCAGGGAGACCTTTGGTGAGGTGGATTGGCACAATAGCCCTAGCAATGGACTTGAACATGTGGATGATCATGAGGATGATGTAGGACCAGAGGTCCACAAGTCACCATGAGTCATAGTCTGCTTGACAGCAGCTCTCTCCCTCTTCATCCATCAACCCATTCACCGATCCATTCACCCATCCATTCACCCACCCTCCATTCATCCATTCATCCACAGCTCTGTCCATCCACCTACCCATCCATCCATCCATCCATCCATCCATCCATCCATCCATCCATCCATCCACCTACCCTCCATTCATCTATTCGTATCTATCTATCTATCTATCTATCTATCTATCTATCTATCTACTCTACATTTGTGAGGACCTGTCCTGGGTGATGCTGCAGGATAATGCACTGGACCACAAGGTTGGTTTGAACCACAAAGTCGGTAGTTCAACCCCACCAGCCACTCCTTGGAAATACAGACTCGCTTTGAGTTGAAACAGACTTGGCAGCACTTAATAACAACAAATAGATAGTAAAGCAACTTGCAAAATATATGTTCATTTCATCATCATTAACATTTTTGCCTCTATTGAGATGTGATTCAAATGTATTTTTTGACTCCTTGGTAGAGTTATTTACATCTGTACATGAGAAAGGAGTCCTCAGTTAAATGTTGGGGCGCTAACTCCAAAGTCAGTGATTGAAACCCACTAGCTGTTACGAGGGAGAAAGATGAGGCTGCCTGCTTCTATAAAGATTTACAGTCTTGGAAACCCTAGGGAGCAGTTCTCCTCCATCCTATTGAATTGCTGTGAGTCTGAACAAAATTGATGGCAGTGAGTTGGGTCGTTTTACAAACTCACTTAAACTGACTCCACGGCACACAACACTACCACCATATGTGTGTGTGTGTAAAGGAATCCGTGGGTAGTGCAAATGACTTGTTGTTAAGTACTGTGGAGTTGGTTCCGACCCATAGCGACCCTGCACAGGGTTTCCGAGGCTGTAAATCTTTATGGGAGCAGAAATCCTCATCTTTCTCCTGAGGAACAGAGCTCCTTGCAAATGGCTTAGTGCTTAACTATTAGCCAAAAGCCTGCAGGTTCAAACCCACTCAAGGAGGCCTTGTAAGACAGGCTTGGTGATCTGCTTCCAGAAGGTCACAGCCTTGAAAACCCTATAGAATAGTTCTGCTCTACACACGTGAACTCAGCAGGAATGAGAATTGACAGCAACAACAAAACTACATGGAAATATTTTTGGTTTTGTGTGATTTTGATCTTTAAGCATTTTCATTACTATAAAACCCCTAGAATTACTTCATCATCCCAGGAAGGTTGTTTTTTTTTTTTTTTAATTGTGAGAACTTTCTATCTTTATTACATATTAAAATTTTTTTAATTAAGGTTTTTATTGTGGATTGAGTGAAAGTTTATAGGGCAGATCATCAGTTTCACATTCAACAAATCATGCACCTTGTTTTATTACAATGATTATAATCCCCTCCATGTACCATCGGTTAACAGTATTTCTCTCTATTCACTTTAGCTTTTTAAAAACAAACAAACAAAAAACCCACTCAGGCATATATAATAATTTACATCTCCAAAGGGCACATTCTGCAAGTCCACCTCCTAGCTACCAGCTCTTAGTCCCTGTCTTCTTAGTCCATGAATCTAGAGTCCTCAGCCACTCCCAGTCTCCATTCCCCCATCTCTGCCTCCATCACTGGTGCTGTTGCCTCTCTGGATAAGGTCCCACATTCTGCTTGCACACGTCTCTCTTGATGGTCCTAGGTCCTCTGTTTCTGTACTGTAAGATTAACCAGTCCCCTTTTTTTCTTACAAAACTTCTACCTTTATAATTATGACAGTCACAATTAGTCATGATAACAATTATTCACTGTTGAATCTTACAAATCTTATCCCCATCTCTTTTCACCAGACCCATCTGGACACAATGACAGCTATTCAGCTGAGGGCTATATTCACTGGGCAAGTTGTAGAACCCCTTTTAGGTATTCCTATCACTTATAGGCTGAAGGCGGGCTTACAAGTTTTCTCTAATCATGTTTCCCAACATTCCTTTCTATCCCACTCAAGTGTCTATTTTACAATAGTAGGCAAGGGAAACAAATATTCATAAGGCAGTCAAGGATTTTAGTATTATTTACCTTCTTCAAGCTATACCTAGATTCCTGTATCCCAGAGCCCTGTTGTTCCAAGGTTGAGTATGCATCACTATTTACCTCTGCCCCACTAGGCCATGCAAACCTGTCTCAGTGTTCCCCTATCTGTCTTGTTCTTCCACATCCTCCCCCCTTCTTGTATTGCCCTCCCCAATGTTCAAACTAAACCCCTCACCCCAACCCCATTGTGGTTACCTTATATTCCATTAGTTCTACCCTCCATTTAAGATAGTCTATTTTATCCAGTAATCTACCTGACCTTTCCACCACCTGGATCTCTGATCCTCTGTGTTTTCCTTCTTTCACACTGTATTGGTTTTGACCATAGACTGACCTCCCAGATCCTCTGTTCTTATAATCTTACTCTGTTCTTGACTCTTCCATTTGTCGATTGAGTTCAGGCTGATGCTGCCACATACGTCATTCTGTAGTTGTTGTCTGTTCTTGGTTCTCAGTCCACAGAACTTACTTTAGGGTGTTTTTCATAGCAGATTGGCTTTGGCAAAATTCCTTAGCTTCTGTTTATTCTGGAATGTTTTGATTACACCATCATATTTGATTGACAGCTTTGCTGGGTAGAGGATTCTTGGTTGGCAATTTCTTTCTTTTGGGGTTTTATGTATGTCTCTCCATTGCCTTCTTGCCTGCAGGGTTTCTGTTGAGAAATCTGAGCTTAATATAATTTTCTTGCCTTTGTATGTTACTCTTCTCTTTTCCCTAGGTGCTTTCAAGATCCTGTCCTTATCTTTGATTTTGGAGAGATTGATTATGATATGTCTTGGTGATTGTCTTTGAGGGTCTATCCATCCTGGGGTTTGTTGAACTTCTTGAATGCATATCTTTTCACTTTTCAAGATGTTAGGAAAAATTTCTTCCAGAAACTCCTTAACTATCTCCTCTGTGGACTTATGTGATTCTTCCTGTTCCAGAATGCCAATAATTCTTAAGTTATTCCTCATCATGTTCTCCAACATGAATCTTAGGCCTTCTTCAGATTTATTTAATCCTTTTTTGTGTTTGCTCTTCTATCTTGGTAGTGTTGAGAGATTTATCTTCTAGCTCACTAATTCTGGCTTCTATCTCTTCAATTCTACTCCTTTGCCCTTTCAGTGTATTGTCCATTTCTAATATTCTTTTATTAATCATGTGGACCTCTTTCTGTAGGTTTTGAATTGTTTCCAATGCTTTATCTATCTTATTTGATTGTTCCTATAGTGCTTTCCTGACTTCTTTCTTATTTTTCTCAACTTCATTATATAGTGTTTTGAAACGTTTTATAATCATTTTTCTGAATTCCTTCCCAGGCATTTCCAAAGTCTGCCCATCTTCTAGTATGGAGTGTAGGTCTACTTCTAGCTCATTTGCCTCAGTCACTTTATCTCATTTCTGGATGTGTGTAGATATGGTCATCTGCTTCAGTTTTTTGGGCATATTCAGGTGTTGTCCATGGCCTTAATACTGAGCTGAGTGTGTATTTTTTTTTTTTTTTTTTATGCTTTCTGATTGCCTTCAGGTAGATGTGATCAGGACATAGGCTTCCTTTTTCACTCTTCTTGAGAAATTTCAAGATGCCACTGTTCATTTTGATGCAACTTAGGATTTAATTTTTGGCCTATTTCCTTTTTTATCTGCCTATCCCACTCCACAATCCCTGCTCTGGCCTTTTCCCTAGTTATAAACAGTTCAGGGCCAGCTGTGGCCATTTGGTTTTAATTGGAAACTCTCTCTTTAAATTTAGAGGAGATCTGTGTGCATGTATTGTAGAACACTCTGAGGGTGGGGCTGGGGGGTCCACTAGGTCAGGCACCTCTATAGTCAACAGAATGGAGATGCGCAGACAGCAAGGGCTCAATGAACAGATATCAAAAGAAAAGAATGTCCACACCTTTATCACCATGGTTCTGTCAGGTGTCTGTGGCTGCTCTAATCCTTCTCCCGCTTGGTCTCACCCAAGATGACAGCTCCTAGAGCAGCTCAGCATCTTGAATTAGAAAGCAATGGATTTCTTGCTTCTGCTACAAATTCCCCTAGCTGTGTGCCTTCCAACCTTCTAAATATTCCTTTATATGTGGTTCAGAGTTCTGGGACCATCCCCTGAGCCTGCTTGGTCCTGTATTCTGTGTTGTTGCTGACGGAGCTCCTTACTGCACTTCTACCCGATCTACCATCTTGTTTGTTCTCTCCCTGGAAGATTTTTGATCTAGAGTGTTCCTGGTCATCAGAGGCAGCACTGATGTCCAGGCTCACATCTCTGGTCCAGAGGTGGAATTAGAATGATGGGTATTTCTTTAGCATCAGCTTCACACATTGTTGTTGCTAGCTGCCATTGAGTTGTCCCCCAATTCATGGTGACCCATGCACAATGGAATGAAACTCTGCCTGATCCTGAAACATCCTCAAGATTGCTGAGAGTTCAGACACCATTGTGGACCATAAGGTTTCAGTGGATTGATATTATATAAAAAAAATAGGTTACCAAGTCATTCTTTCTAGCCCATCTTAGTCTGGAATGTAAAACCTGCTCAGAATCATAGTAACATACAATCCTCCATTGACAGACAGATGGTGGATATGCATAAGGTTCATTGGCTGGAAATCAAAGCTGGGTGTTATGCATGGAGGTGAGGATTCTACCACTGAACAACCATTTTCCTCCACAGAGGGAGTGTGGGGGAAATCACTGATCTTGGAGTTAGCACTCCAACATTTAACTGAGGACCCCTTTTTCATGTACTGATGTAAATAACTACCAACTGTCACACTGCCTGACTTCTGGACAAAGGTTCTAAGTCCTTCCTGCCTATTGGTACAGAGTTGAAATAAGAAATTCTGATTCTCTTCTCTTTTGAAAACACCCATATCCAATCATTTGCGACTCTGTTTATTCCTTCCATCTTGCATCTCAATGTAAAGAAAACAAAAATTCTCACCACTGGACCAATAAACAACATTCTTATCAATGGAGAAAAGATTGACGTTGTCAAGGACTTCCTTCTTCTTGGATCAACTATCAACACTCATGGAAGTAGCAGTCAAGGAATCAAATGACGTATTGCATTAGGCAAATCTGCTGTACAATACCTTTTCAAAGTGTTGAAGAACAAATATGTCAGCTTGAGGACTAAGGTGCACCTGATCCAAGCCATGGTAATTTAAATAACCTCATATGCATGCAAAAGCTGGACAGTGAATAAGGAAGACTGTAGAAGAACTGATACGTTTGAATTATGGTGTTGGAGGAGAATATTGAAAGTGACATGGGCTGCCAAAAGAACAAACAGATCTGTGTTGGAAGAAGTGCAGCCAGAGTACTCCTTGGAAGCCAGGATGGCCAAACTTCGTCTCTCATACTTCGGACATATTGTCATGAAGGACCAGTCACTGGAGAAGGATATCATGTTTGGTAAGGTGGAGAGTCAGAGAAAAAGAGGAAGACCCCCAACGAGATGGATTGGCAAAGTGGCAGCATCAATGGGCTCAAGCAAAGCAACAATTGTGAGGTTGGCCCAGGACCGGGCAGTGTGTCATTCTGTTGTGCATAAGGTCACTATGAATCAGTACCAACTCAATGGCATCTAACAACAACAACAACATATCTAGCCAGTCATGTTCCCATCTATTCATCTGGTGATTCATCCTTTCCTCTGTTCTTCCACTGCCAGTGCCAAGTGTACTTCACACATTCTCCTTTCTTTTTGTACTATTATTGTCACTTCTCACCCTTTTAAATCTCCTCCATCTAGTCCTCACCATGTTCTTCCTACATGGTAGGAAGTGAAATATGACTACATTTAACTCTCACATGCAACCCTCAATGGATGTCTTGCTTCTTGAATAAACTCCATGTTCTCCTTTCTTTTTGTACTATTATTGTCACTTCTCCTTTCTTTTTGTACTATTATTGTCACTTCTCACCCTTTTAAATCTCCTCCATCTAGTCCTTACCATGTTCTTCCTACATGGTAGGAAGTGAAAATATGACTACATTTAACTCTCACATGCAACCCTCAATGGATGTCTTGCTTCTTGAATAAACTCCATGTTCTTTGGCATGGCCAACTCTGTATCTCATTTGACTCATTTGCCATCATCTCCCTCCTCACTCTCTGAATGAAGACTCCTATTGATACTTCAAAACCAAGTTCAGCATCACTGCCTCTAGACAGCCTTTCCTGATGGCGCTACTGAACTCCCCACATTAACCTTCCACTCCTCAGCGCTTTGAACCACTGCCACATACTGTGATTTGTTTGATTACATGCCCATCTCTTCTACTAGATCACAAGTTCTCTGAGCATCTCCCTACCCCCAAGATCATTAAATGTATGTGCATTCAGGCAAACACCTGGGGAGAAGGAACACAGAAATTGTGCATCTTTGTTGTATTATACTTAGCCAAGGTCTTAGCCCATCTTGATGGGGTGGAATGTTAGAAGACTCTAATGCCATCTGAGGTGTGGATCTGAGGGAAGAGGAGGAAAATATTGAGAGAAAGAGAGCGACAGACTTAGTAGGAAGGTACCATGCCACCTTTAAGCTCTGGTAGCATAGTGGTTATAAATCAGGCTGTGAACTTTAAGGTCAGCTGTTCGAAACTACCAGCTGTTCCGTGGGAGAAAGATGAGGCTTTCTGCCCCTGTAAAGATTTACCACCTCAGACCCTGTACAGGGTTGCTATGAGTCAGAACCGACTCCATGACACATAACAGCAAACAACAACAACATGCTAACTTTATGGGTGACAAAATGGAGATGTAGAGATGGTGAAAGAACAGTCCCTGAGGACCCAATTTTACCTCTAATTCCCCCAAGTCTTAGGGATAATAGTGATGGCTTGTCTCTATCAAGTGCAATTTGCTGTGAGTTCCCAGAATGATGACTCAAAACTGGCCATTGTGTTCCTGTTTGGTGTTTGGAGGATAAGACAAGGACTTGGAAAGGATTCAGGACCACTTAGTTAAATTGGGTCGAGATGTATCCACTCTCCATCCTCCATCTTGTCAGTGATGCCATTTGAAAATGGTTCTGCTAGGATTGAATAGCCAGCGGAAAAGCAGAGCTTATTTGTAACCGTTCTTTCCCACTTGAATGATTTTCTGTAAACTCTGTCTTTTAGAAATGAACTATAAGTCTTGCCCAGTCTGCAGCAGCAGCGCTGTTAACGTATTTTGGAAAGCGGCTTCCAAAGCGGTAAGAACCAATCAGTTCTAGAACTTTGAAGGCCAAAATGCTTAAGATGGCTTCTGGTCCAGTGGTCAGTTCTTCACCTTTTTTGGGTCACAGATCCTTTTAGGAATGAAAGTTTAGCATCCTATCCTGAGGAAAATGCTCAGAGGCACATACCAGAAAAATTTCACATACAATTTCAGTGTGTTCATGAAGGATCTTTGGGCAACAGCTGAAGACTCTCTACTTCTATTAATTCTTTGATTTTGGTTGCCAAGAAGCTGGGAACTTGGTTTAATCTTCTCATCCAGGTATTGATCAATCATAGATTCCTGGGAAAGTTTTAATAATCTTTATTTGTCACTTGTTCTGCATCAGGCACAATACTCATCTCTTTATATGGATTAATATCTTTCACCCTCATGAGAATTGGGCAAAATAGGTACCAGGCCAACTTGATGGGTGACAAAATGGAGATGCAGGTAAATAAGCAAACTACTAAATGTGTACAGTTGTCACGGATTTCATTCTGCTTTGATACATAATCAACATTGATGGAAGCAGTAGTCAAGAACTCAGATAGCATATGAATAAGGCAAATCTACTGCAAAAGACCTCTTGTAAGTTTTAAAGAAGTAAAGATGTCACCTTGAGGACTAAGATGCACCTGGTCCAAGTCATGATAATTTAAGTTACTTCACATGCATGTGAAAGCTGAACAATGGGTAAAGAAGACACAAAAAGAGTAGGTGCCTTTGAATTGTGGTGTTGGCAAAGAATATTGAACATACCATGGACTGCCAAAAGAACAAACATATTTATCTTGGAAGAAGTATAGCCAGATGCTCCATAAAAGCAAGGATGGTGAGATGTGTTCTTACATACTTTGAACATGTTACCAGGAAGAGACAAGTCCCTGAAGAAGGACATCATGCTTGGTACAGTAGAGGGTCAGTGAGATGAATTAATGCAGTGGCTACAACAATGGATTCAAATATAAAAGGACGTTTAGGATAGCATTGCACTGGGCAGTGCTTCGTTCTGTTATAAATGGGATCACCGTGATTCAGAACCTACTCAACAGCACCTAACAATAACATCAAAACAGGTTTACTTTTCCCATTTATTTTGTTATCATAGTTTTGAGATACTGCTGTGTGACAAACTTTTAAAATTAAGTCCCACTTAAAGGAATGACACACACATGTAACCATGTGTGCCATCTACAGGTGGTGATGCTGAACTTTATTAATTGAAAGGCTGGAGAAAGAAAGAAAGAATTGATGATCTATTTCATGGAAAAGCCTATGGCATGCAATTCAACCATGAAACACATGAGGTCACCATGATGTGGAATTGACTCAACAGGGCCCATTGTACTTTTTTCTAAGTGTACTTTTTTCGAAGGAGATCTGGTAGTGTAGTGGTTACGAATTGGGCTGCTTTTCTTAGGGTCAGCAGTTCGAAACTACCAGCTCTCCTGTGGGAGAAAGATGGGGCTTTCTGCTTCCATAAAGATTTATAGCCTTGGAAACCCTGTACAGGGTCACTATGAGTAGGAACCAACTCCACAGCACAACTACAACAACAAAGAATTGGACTGCTAACTGCCAAGTCAATGGTTCAAATCCACCAGCTTCTCTGAGAGAGAAAGATGAGGCTGTCTACTCCCATAAATATTTACAATCTCACATGTTAACATGGGTGATGGAGCAGTATACAACAAGAAGGAGGTTGGCTGAGGAAAGAGGAAATATCAGGAGACACAGGGAAGGATGCAATCATTCAAGTGAATAGAGGTAAATACTGTTAACTGGTGGTACATGAGGGGATTGTAGTCACTGTAATGAAGAAAAGTATATGATTTGTTGAATGTAAAACTGATGATCTGCTCTGTAAACCTTCATTCAATTCACAATTTTTTAAAAAAGGATTTACAGCCTCAGAAACCATGACTAGGAATCAAGTTGATGACAGTGGGTCTGGGTTGGGTGGTCAGCTCGGGCAGAGTGATTCAGTTTGCATGCTGATAAATGGTGGGTTTTGTTTGTTTTTTAAAGCTTGCAGAAACTGCCTGTGGTGTGGTCTATGTGATGCTCAGTGGGTCCATCAAGAACGCCTTCGACCCAAACAGGTATGCATTTTTCTGCATCCTATTTGGAACAGTTATGGCAGCCTCCTGTTGGATGTCTCATCCTTGGAAGGATATACTTTTCATGTTTCCGTTCAGTTCTGAAGACATGAGCTGACAAGGGTCTGTCTATTCTCTAAGAGACTCGTCTTTCTCAGTCAATGCAACGTCTGGTTCCTCCTTTACCCCAAATCCCAAGTGGTCCTGGTGGTCAGTGCCCTGTGTCCAGCCCATGCCCTTGACTTCTCAAGCTCTCATGGAATTTTCTCAGCTTTCTTTCCCATTACGCTCCACCTGCCCAGTCCCTAGCTCTGTTCATGTTGCCCTCGCCACTAAATGACTCGTCTTTCCCCTCCATTCTGCATTCTAAATCCTCCCCATCCTTGAAGGCCTATATAGGATTTCCGAGGAATAGCTGGTGAGTGTGAACTACCAGCCTTACCATTCAAACTGACCTTGAATTTGCTGACCTTCCAGTGCCACACCAGGACCTGGAAACACCCATGGTGCAGTTCTGTTCTGTCACATAGGGTCACTATGAGTTGACCATCTATTTGACTTCACTTAACAGTGAACCACATACGATTTTAGGAGTCTCTGGGCAGCGTAGATGGTTAAGTGATTGATGCTAACTAGAAAACTTGAGAGGTAGCTTGAGAGAATGTCCTGGTGGTTTTCTGTAGAAAAGTCACAGCCTTGAAAACTCTATGGAGCGCTGTTGTACTCTGTAACTCAAGGTGTCTCCGTGGGTCAACGTCCACACTCAGGCATCGGGTTTGGTCTTTGGGTTGTATAGCCTTAGGCAGCTAACCCTGTGAGGTCTTGTAGTAAGTGGTGATTCACTGAGATAATGTGTGGACGAGCTTACACGCTGTGCTTGACACATAGTACTACTGTTGTCTCTTTTAATCCCCAGCCCTGAACCTGGCCACACCAACGCCTTCCTTTTCTGACCTCCTGGACTTCCTTTTACCTCCCCATTCTCCAGTCATTCTCTGGTTGCCTTGCTTTTGTTGTTGTTAAGTGCCATTGAGTTTGTTCTGACCTACAGTGACCCTATGTAGGGTTTCTAAGGAGCAGCTGATAAGCTTGAACCTCCGACCTCGTGATTCAAACTTATTTTGCAGTTTAGCACATTAACGCACAGTGCCATACCAGGAACCCTAGTGCTCTAGTTTTAACAGAAATATCAGAAGTGAATAGTTTCAACAAACAGAACTTTCTTCTCTGACAGTTTAGGAAGCTAGAAGTCCAAATCCAGAGTACCAGCTCTGGAGAAAGTTCCTTGTCCCTTCAGCATCAGTAGGCCCAATATCCCTTGGAGAACTCCATGGGTCTTGGCATCAATCTTTCCCTGGATCTAGGAGCTTCACAGTACAGAAAGCCCAGGTTCAGAGGATCCACTCCACTCCCAGATCTTCTGGGTAGGTCCCTCTGGGCTCTCCTTGCTTGTTTAATCTCTTTTGTGTCTCAAAAGAGATTGAAAGAAGATACAACTTAATCCTGTAGATTGCCTCCAGTCTCATTAGCATTTTGAAAGTGAGGAGAATTACATCAGATCAGGGCTGATTACATCAGATCATGTCATGGGAGAGGGTCATTACAGCATGATACAACTCCCCTATTACATCAGTACATAACTGCCAAAACACTGTGAATGACCACCCAGTGAAGTTGACACACATTTTGGTGGGGACACAGTTAATTCATGACTTCTGGTTAAGGCTGGATTGAGGGAAGGGATCAGGTATCAGTTTGACCAGGGCAGTCTGTTACTGTTAGTTACTGTCCAGCCGATTCTAACTTATGATGCCCCAATGTGTGCAGCATGTAATTAACTTCAGAGGATTTTCAATATTGTGACCTTTCTAAAGCAGATTGCCAAGTCTGTCTTCTTAGGCTTCCCTGGGCAGGTTCGAATCACCTATTTTTCTGTTAGTAGTTGAGGACTGAACTGTTTCTACCACCCAGAGACTCAAAATTAATTTTCCTTCTTTCTGATTTAATATTTGATTCCCCAAAGAAGTGTTTGTCTTTTTGTCTTCTTTGACCTTACCCCCATTCAATTTTCAGGGCTGTTGCACGAGAATGTTCACATTCCAGAACTTTACATTCTGGAAAGAGGGGCAGCCATCAGAAACTAATAGGGAAATGTTTGGGATTGGATTTAGGGCAGGACACTGAGATTGTCCAAAGCAGTGCTTCGTGAACTTTATGAACTGGTTAATCACTTGAGTGTGACAGGTTAAAATGCAGGTTCCACACCCCTGGTGGTGATGAGCGAGCTGAGATTTCAGTCTTAACTAGCTCCTGGAGTCCCTGATATGTTGGTTATGTGCCGTGGAGTCAGTTCCGACTCACAGTGACCCGGTGTGGCTTGGGTGTGTGTCAACCTTGAGCCCCTAGGTGGTGCAAATGGTTAGTAGCTTGAATATTAATTTGAGTGAACCCAGAGGTGCCTTGGAAGAAAGGTCTGGTGATCTACTTCAGCGAAATCACCTATTGAGAACCCCATGGAACACAGTTACACCCTGACGCACATGTCACCATGATGCGACATCAACTCCATGGCAACTAATCTAACTGGTATTACTCATTATGCTGGTCCAAGGATGATACTTTAAATAGCACGTGTTTAAAGGTTAGTATCCATGTACAGATGAAGAAGGTTTTCTTCTGTAGCCCTCAACTGAAAGTCACATGGGATGAGAGAGGGTGGTTGTTTCTAAGGCAAATCACGGACTAATTCAAAGGGTGGTTCCATCAGTGGTCTCTTCACTGAGGTTTTTAGGCAACAGCTAAGGATGCATGAGAAGCACTGCAGGATAAGTATTTGATTGCTAACCAAAGGTCAGCAGTTCAAACCCACCAGCCATTCCTCGGAAACCTTGTACAGAGTCACTATGAGTTGCAACCAACTGGAGGGCACTTAGCAGCAACACTGAAAGAGGATGCATGAATGTGTTCCTTTGGGTTGACAGTGTGCTTTGTCTCTTCTGTCTTAGCGTTTTTGGAAGCGTGGAAGTTGTCAATTTGAATCCAAACAAAGTTCGTTCACTGCAGGCCTGGGTGATGACCGACATTGGAGGAGTTGCCAGGTATATTTGAATGTTTTACACTCAGGGTTATTTTATGATCTGTCCATGAAAGAATCCAGATCCAGGAATGCATTGAGAATAGACAGGTTTGGGGTTAATGGGACCTTGCTTGCCCTAGTGGGTGCAGGGCTCATGGAAGTAGCAGTCACAAAAAACCCCAACATATTGCATTAGGCAAATCTTCTGCACAAGACCTCTTTTAAATGTTAAAGAGCAAAAATGTCACTTGAGCTATGGTGTTGGAGGAGAATACTAAAGATACCATGGACTGCCAGAAAAACAAACAAATCTGGGTTGGAAGAAGTACAGCCAGAATGCTCCTTGGAAGCCAGGATGGCCAGACTTCATCTCTCATACTTTGGACATATTATAAGGAGGGACCAGTCCCTGGAGAAGGACATCTTGCTTGGTAAAGTGGAGGGTTGGAGAAAAAGAGGAAGGCCCTCAATGAGGTGAATTGGCATAGTGGTAGTAGCAGTGAACTGAAGTGTAGCAATAATTGGGTGTTTAACACAGGACTGGGCAGTGTTTCATTCTGCTGTGCATAGTGTCACTGTGAGTCGGTACCAACTTGATTGCACCTAACAACAACGACAACAACAAAGTCGTGCAATAGACTAAGAATTAGACTGCTAACCACAAGGTCCAAGGTTCAGTAGGTCAAACCCCTCAGCCACCCCACAGAAGAAAGATGATACAGTCTCAGAAACTCTATATAGGGTCACTATGAGTCAGCTAGATGGCAGTGCACTTTTTGGGTGATGCTGTAAAAAACCAATGAACCAAAGGAAACAAAAGTGGTGCTCCATTAAAGCCATAGCTTTATTGTAAAGCATGGAGCAAGGAGCCAAGAGGATGGTTTCCCTGAATATCTGTAAGCTTTTCAGAAATATAGCAAATGGACAGGTAACTTATGCATGTTTATAAAAAGGGGTTGGATGAACTAGGGATTGATTGCGCTCATGTAGGCTTTGATATAAAGGGTCACACAGTTTTTAATTCACTGTACAGGTACACAGGAAGTGTTTGGAATTTTATGCTCTGGAAAACCAGAATGTCTTGTTGAGGAGGCTTAATGAATTGGTCCCATTGTAAGAAACTACCATATTTGTCTATCAGTTGGTCATGCTATGGTGACTTGTGTGTTACAGTGATGCTGAAAGCTAGCCCACTCATATATTTTAAATATCAGCAGGATCACCTCTAGTAGACAGGTTTCAGTAGAGCTTCCAGACTAAGACAGATTAGGAAGAGGAAGAAGTAGATTACTTCTGAATATTTAGTCACTGAAAAGCTTATGAATAGCAGTGGAACACTGTCAGCACCAGAATATTGAGTATATAAACATTATGAATAACATCACAATATTGTCAGATACAGTGCCAGAAGTTGAGCCCCTCAGGTTAGAAGGCACTTCAAATGTGACTGGGGAAGAGCTGCCTCCTTTCAGTTGAGTTGACTGTGATGATGCAGATAGAGTAAAACTTTCTGGACTTTCATTTGCTGATGGGGCACAACTCAAGATAAGGAGAAAAAGTTGCAAACATCCATTAATAATTGGAACATGGAATGTACAAAGTATGAATCAAGGAAAATTGGAAGTTGTCAAAAATGACACAAAACGCATAAACATGGATATCTTAGTAACCAGTGAGCTGAAATAGACTGGTATTGGCCATTTTTAATCTAACGATTACATAGCTTATTATGCCAGGAATGACAAATTGAAGATCTATCTTGAAGTACAGTACTGTCTGTGATAGGATAATATCCATAAGCCTACAAGAAAGAACAATTAATACCTACAATTATTCAGATTTATGTACCAACCACTGTACCCAATGAAAATTGAAGAATTCTACCAACTTCTTCAGTCTGAAATTAATCAAACATGTAATTAAGATGTATTGATAGTTACTGGTGATTAGAATGTGAAGACTGGAAATACCAGTAGTTGGAAACTATAGTTTTGATGATAGAAATTATACTGGAGGTCATATTTTGTAAGACCAATGATTTATTCATTGAAAACATCTTTTTTAAACAACATGAAAGTTGACTTACACATGACCCTCATCAGAAGGAATACACAGGACTCAATCTGACTACATCTGTGGGACAAGATTGTAGAAAAGCTCAATATTATCATCTAAAT
This sequence comes from Chrysochloris asiatica, assembly GCF_000296735.1. NCBI lineage: Eukaryota > Metazoa > Chordata > Mammalia > Afrosoricida > Chrysochloridae > Chrysochloris > Chrysochloris asiatica. The sequence goes on from NW_006409174.1 coordinate 132,144, forward strand.
AAAGGTCAGAGACAGACTGTTGAATAGACCATCAATTACTCACATGCAAGTTCAGGCTGAAGCTAAAGAAAATAGCCCTGAGTCTATGAGAGCCCAAATATGAGCAGATCCCACCTAAATTTAGAGACCATCTCAAGGATAAATTTGATGTATTAATTACACTGGTCATTAACAATAATGATCAGAAGAGTAGTGAGTTGATATCAAGAACATCATACAGGGAGAAAGCAAAAGGTCATTAAAACGACAGGAAAGATAAAGAGACCAAAATGGATGTCAGAAGAGGCTCTGAAACTTGCTTTCTAGTGTAGACATGCTAAAGCAAAGGAAAAAATGAGAAGGTAAACAAATCTAATCAAAATTTTCAAAGGGGAACTTGAGAAAACAAAGTCAAGTATTATAATGAAATGTGCAACACCATTGAGTTAGAAAACCAAAAGGGAAGAACATGCTTAGTATTTCTCAAGCTGTGGGAACTGAAGGAAAAATTCCAACCTCAACTTGCAATATTAAAGGATTCTATGGGCAAAATATTGAATGATACAGAAAGCATAAAAAGAAGATGGAAGAAATATGCAGAACCACTGCACCAAAAACAAGTGGTTGATGTTCAGTCATTTCAAAAGGTATCATATGATCAAGAACCAGTGGTACTGAAGGAAGAAGTCCAAGCTGCACTGAAGGCATTCGTGAAAAAGAAGTCTTTAGAAACTGATGAGATTAAAATTGATATCTTTCAACAAACTGATGCAGCACTGGAATAGCTCACTCATCTATGCCAAGAAATTTGGAAGACAATTATATGGCCAACTGATTGGAAGAGATCCATATTTGTGCCCATTTTAAAGATAGCTGGCCCAACAAATTGCGTAAATCATCAAACTATATCATTAATATCACACATAAATAGAAGTTTGCTAAAGGCAATTTAAAAATGACTGCAATAGTACATGAGCAGGAATTGCCTGAAATTCAACTTGGATTCAGAAAGGGATGTGGAACCAGGGATATCATTGCTGACACATGGATTTTGACTGAAAGAAGAGAGTACCAGAAGAATGTTTACTTGTACTTTATTGACTATTCAAAGACTTTGAACTGTATGGACCATGACATGGATAACATTGTTTGAATGGATATTCCAGAACATGTAATTGTGCTCATGAGGAGCCTGAGCATAGACCAAGAGGCAATCATTCAAACAGAACAAGAGGATACTGAATAAAACATTTAAAACAAAAATGTGGGCACCTGCATTGTATCTTTAACTACACTTACTAAACTTGTGTGTTGAGCAAATCTTCTAAGAAGTTGGTTTATATGAAGAAGAATGTGGCATCAGGATTGGAGGAAGACTCATTAACCTTCGATATGCAGATATAGCCTTGCTTGCTGAAAGGTAACAGGACTTAAAATATTTACTGATGAAGATCACAGACCACTGTCTTCAGTATGGATTCACCTCAATGTAATGAAAACAGAAATCCTCACAAAGACATCATGATAAATGCAGCAAAGATTGAGGTTTTAAAAGACTTCATTTTGCTTGCATCCACTATCAACACTCATCGAACAGCAGTCAAGATATCAAACGACATACTTCATTAGGCAAATCTGCTGCACAAGACTTCTTGAAAATGTTTAAGAACATATATATCCATTTGAGGACTAAGGTGCACCTGACCCAAGCCATGGTATTTTTCAATAGCCCAACATACAGTGAATAAGGAAGACCATAGAAGAATTGATGCTTTTGATTTATGGTGTTGGAGAAGAATATTGAAAGTGCCATGGGCTGCCAAAAGAACAAACAGATCTGTGTTGGCAGAAGTATAGCCAGAGTGCTCTTTGGACGCCAGGATGGCCAGACTTCATCTCTCATACTTTAGATATATTGCCAGGAGGGACCAGTTGCTGGAGAAAGATATCATGTTTGGTAAGGTGGAGGGTCAGAGAAAAAAAAAGGAAGACCCTCAGCAAGACGGATTGGCAATATGGCAGCATCAATTGGCTCAAGCGTGGCAACAATTGTAAGGTTGGCCCAGGACCAGGCAGTGTTTTGTCCTGTTGTGCATAGGGTGGCTATGAGTTGGTATCAACTCGATGACAACATAACAACAGCAAAGATGCATGTTAAAGTTGGATGATAAATAAGGAAGACCATAAAATAATTTTTGCATTTGAATTATGGTGTTAGAAGAGAATATTAAAAGTACTATGGACAGCCTGAAGAACAAGCAAATCTGTGTTGGAAGAAACACAACCAGAATGCTCCTTAGAAGCCAGGATGGCCAGACTTCTTCTTTCATACTTCTGACATATTATCAGGAGGGCCCAGGTCCTGGAGAAGGGCATCACTCTTGATAAAGTGGAGGGTCAGTGAAAAAGAGGAAGACATCCAACAGACGGATTTGCACAGTGGCAGCATCAAACACTCAAGAGTTACAAAGATTGTGAGGACAATGCAGAATTGGGCAGTGTTTCATTCTGTTGCTATTGGTATCTTCTAAAAGACAACTAAGTTATCTATCCAATGACTTAGTGAAAGAATGTTGTTCTTCCTGTTAAGTGCTGTTGAGTCGATGCCTCTTTTCCAGGGAGTGGCTGGTAAGCTTAAACTGCTGATCTTGCAGTTCAAACTGACCTTGTAGTCCAGCACATTAACCCACAGTGCCATACCAGGACTCCAATCATTAGGTACTGTTGTTGTTGTTGTTGTCAGGTGCCATCGAGTCGGAACCGACTCATAGCGACCCCATGCACAGCAGAATGAAACAATGCTCGATCCTGGGCCAACCTCACCACCGCTGCCACCCCTGAGTCCATCAATGATGCCACCTGGCCGATCCATCTCGTTGGGGGTCTTCCTCTTTTTCTCTGACCCTTCACCCTACCCAGCATGACATCCTTCTCCAACGATTGTTTCCTCCGGACTACATGTCCAAAGTAGGAGAGACAAAGCTTAGCCATCCTGGCCTCCAAGGAGCATTCTGGCTGCACTTCTTCCAAAACAGATCTATTGGTTCTTTTGGCAGTCCATGGCACCCTCAGTATTCTCCTCCAACACCACAACTCAAAGGCATCAATTCTTCTACGATCCTCCTTATTCACTGTCCAACTTTCGCATCCATATGATTAGGTACTAGAGAGATGCAAATCATAACAACACTGAGATATTATCTCACCCCAGTATTAGTGGAAAAGTTCAAAAAGACAACAAGTGATGCTGGCAAGGGTGTGGAAAGACTGGAACTTCATACAACGATACAATTAAAATAAGTCCATAAGAAACAAAAGATGATCTTGAATATATATCCCATCTAAATTTAGAGGTAATCTCAAGAACAGATTTGATGGAAGTCCACAAGAGGCAAAATATGACCTTGTATATATCCCACCTGAATTTAGAGGTCATGTCAAGAACAGATTTGATGCATTAGACATTAATGATCAAAGATCAGATTGACATCAAGAAGATCATACATGAATAAGCAAAAGGTCATTAAAAAGACAGGAAAGAAAGAAAAGACCAAAGTGCAGAACATTATGCTGAGTGAAATAAACCAATCACAAAATGAAAAATATTATATGAGACCACTATTATAAACAGTCAAGAAAAGATTTTCACACAAAAAGCACCATTCTTTGATGGTTACCAGAGTTAGGAGGGGAAGGGAAGCTAAATCACTTCCTAAAGGTTGTTGTAAAGTGCCATCAAGTCAGTTCCAACTCATAGCGACCTTGTATAGAGTTTCTGAAGAGCAGCTGGTGAGTTTGAACCACTGACCTTATGGTTCACACTGACCTTGTGATTCTGTGATTATCCTATGGTGCCACACCAGGACTTTATAGTGCCCCTTGTTGTTGTTAAGTGCAGTTAAATCAGTTACAACTCATAGCAACCTTGTATAGGGTTTCTGAGGAGCAGATGGTAACTTTGAACTACCGACCTTGCAGTTCAAACCAACCTTGAGGTCGAATGTTTATCCTGATGCACCTCTAATGGCATAAAAAAACCCCACAACAAACCAACAACTAAGGGGCACATTGAACCCTCTGTTCCTTTAAAATATACTCTCTCTGTTGGTCAAAATGTTATCCAATATGTGAAAGTTGTGTCTACTTCATTTGGATATTAGATGCAAATATTTATGAATTTATTGAGAAATATCATCTTGATAATCTTAATAGCATAACTGTTGTTTTTTTCCCCCTCACTAAAATTCAATTTCTAATAAAGTAGAAAGTATAATGTAGGAACATACTCCTCTTCTCCTAGAGGGTAGACATATTAATTAACTTTGGGGAAGGTAATGCCAGTATATGAAGGGCCTTCAAAAAGTTTGTGGAAAAATGTTAATAAAAGATAATGAAAACTTTCCAAGAACCTTTAGAAGGCCTGTGGTACACAAAGAGGGAAGTCAGCAAAAAATGATGGGAGCAGGGGAGAACACTGGGAGAAATTCAAGAGTTGAAGGCAACAGAGGTAAATACTGTTATATACACACATTTATAGTAATGGTGATCAATACTGGATGCAAAGATAGATAGATACACAGGGGCTGATCCCCTCCCTGCTGCCGCTGCCTCCTGAGCTGGGCCCACTGTGTCTGGTCCCCTCACGGAGGCATTCCTGCTGCCGCCGCTGCCTCCTCATTCATCTTCATGCACCATAGGCAGCACAGCACCAAGATGTCCAACCAAGTGGTCTGCTAGGAAGCCAGTCACCCCGGGAGCTGGTACACAGCCTCAGGACCTCAGCTGAATGTACAGCTAGAAGTTTGGCTTTCTCAAGTACAATCTACAGAAAGACCCACTAGAGCCATTATTGCATCCCATGCAGGCTCTATGTACTGTGGGTCTTGTCCTGCCCATGCTTACAAACAAGCAGATCCATCTAGTACCCAGAGAATTTTCATCCTGGGGACTTCTCATCATGTGCCCCCTCTTGATGTGCACTTTCCAGTGTGGATATACACAGAACACCTCTGTATGACTTTCATATTGACCAAAAAATTTACGGAGAGCTTTGGAAAACAGGAATGTTTGAATGCATGTCTCTGCAGACAGATGAAGATGAACACAGTATTGAAATGCATTTGCCTTATACAACTAAAGCTACGGAAAGCCATAATGATGAGTTTACCATTATTCCTGTACTGGTTGGAGCTCTGAGTGAGTCAAAAGAACAGGAATTCGGAAAACTCTTCAGTAAATACCTAGCGGATCCCAGTAATCTCTTTGTGGTTTCTTCCATTGGGGTCAAAGGTTCCGTTACAGTTACTATGATGAATCCCAGGGATAGATTGATAGATCCATTGAACATCTAGATGAAATGGGTATGAGTATTGTAGAATAATTAGACCCTTTATCTTTTAGCAATTACTTGAAGAAATACCATAATACAATATGTGGAAGACATCCCATTGGGGTGTTGTTAAATGCTATCACAGAGCTCCAGAAAAAATGGAATGAAGATGAACTTTTCCTTTTTGAATTATGCCCAGTCAAGTCAGTGTAAAAGTTGGCAGGACAGTTCAGTGAGTTACGCAGCCGGAGTGCTCACGGTCCACCGAAGTTCTGACTCCTCAGGGATCCACCTGTGCATACTCAGACTCTGTCTGGGTCCCAGCCTATCCCTTACAAAGATACTGTTCCTGGTTTGGGGGTTTCAGGAACCTCAAATGCGTAGAACTTTTCTTCTCTTCTTTTCTAGTAGGTGTTGTTGTTGTTGTTGTTGTTAGGTGCCATCGAGTGGGTACTGACTCAGAGCAACCTTATGCACAGCAGAATGAAACACTGCCCGATCCTGGGCCAACCACTTGGCTAATCCATCTTGTTGGGGGTCTTCCTCTTTTTCTCTGACCCTCCACCTTACCAAACATGATATCCTTCTCCAGCGACTGGGCCCTCCTGACAATATGTCCCAAGTATGAGAGATGAAGTCTGGCCATCTTGGCCTCCAAGAAGCACTCTGGCTCCACTTCTTCCAACACAGATCTATTGGTTCTTTTGGCAGCCCATGGCACTTTCAGTATTCTCCTCCAACACCATAACTCAAAAGCATCAATTCTTCTATGGTCTTCCTTCCTTAATTTCATTAAAGCATTAAAAATGCTCTATCGTTTAGGGCAGTGGATCCTTCCTTTGATCAAATATCTTGATCAAAAAAGATGACTATGTCAAGGCCTGATTGTGGCAGATGTTTTGTGAAAGTAACTTGTAAAGCATTTGCCATATCGTAAATTTGCACTCTTTGCAGACTTGTGCACATATATTCCACTTTCAGAATAGTTGTGTGAAATGTACACAAACAAACAAAAAGGGATGGAAGCTTTTTAATAAGGAAATTGCATTTATAAATGATCTGTATTAGAATATAATAAATCTCCAGTTATAGTCGATTACCACCCATGTTGTACAACAGATACCTTCTAATAAAGGGCTACACAACTCAAAACAAAACAAAACAAAAGATAGATACATAGGCTGAATGGGTGTGGAAGGAACAGTGATACCAAACATAGTTTTGACAGAGATTATTTCTACATATGTATCTACCTATGCTGCAAAATATCCATGAATGTGTTGGAATGCACAGGGGATAAAGTTATGAAACCTTCTTAGACAGAATTAAACCCCGAGGGAATGAGATGTTGGGCTTGGGAGCTCAGAACTATGGTCTCGAGAGACATTAAGGTCAGTTGGCATAATGTAGTTAATGTTCTACATCATATTTTGATGAGTAGCATATGAGGTCTTAAGAACTCATGATCGGCCATCTTGTTGTGCATGGGGTTCCCATGAGGTGAGGGTCAAGTAGATGGCCAACGTGGGAGCCCCTGGAGATGGGTTTCTGCCTCCCTTTATAGAAGAGAATTGACATTTTAACACTTTTTCCTTTCTTTCCCAGAGATTCATGTTCAGGTTCTTCTATAAATGAACTGGAATCAATATTAAAACAAAAGAGTATTCAATTTACCTGCCTGGATGATTACAAGTAAGTGGCCTTTTGAAGAAAAGATGGTTATCTTGCTATGGACTAGCATTTTCCCTTTCCTCAGTGTCCTCGGAGGCAGGAGGGCTGAGCACATCCTTCCTTGGCCTGGGGACCTTCACGATTTCCTGGGGCTCTCACATGGTGGTCTTTGTCACTCCCTCCGAAGAGTCCAAAAGATATTTCCAGCCTGTGGACCTCAGTTTATCACGCTTCTCCCCATCTTCTCACTTCCCTGTTGTTTTTAGGTGCCACCAAGTCAGTACCAACTCACTGCGACCCTATGCACAACAGAACGAAGCACAGCCCAGACCTAGGACAACTTCAGAATCATTGCTACACCTGAGCCCTTTTGCTGACACCACTGTGACAATCCATCTCGTTGGGGGTCTTCCTCTTTTTCTCCCACCCTCCATCTTACCAAACATGATATCCTTCTCCAGTGACTGGTCCCTCCTGGTAATATGTCCAAAGTATGAGAGCTCTGGTAGCGTAGTGGTTACGAATCGGGCTGCGAACCTTAAGGTCAGTGGTTCGAAACTACCAGCCGCTCCGCGGGAGAAAGATGAGGCTTTCTACTCCCGTAAAGATTTACACCCTCGGAAACCCTGTACAGGGTCGCTATGGGTTGGACCCGACTCGATGGCACTTAACAACAACAACAACATGAGAGATAAAGTTTGGCCATCCTGGCCTCCAGGGGGCGCTCTGACTACTTCTTCCAATGCAGATCCGTTGGTTCTTTTGGTAGCCCATGGTATCCTTAGTAGTCTAGTCCAACATCACCACTCAAAGACATCAGTTCTTCTACCGTCTTCCTTATTCACTGTCCAAGTTTCACATGCTTATGAGGTTATTGAAAATACCATGGCTTGAGTCACGCACACCGTAGTCCTCAAACTGAAAGTTTTGCTCTTGAACACTTTAAAGAGGTCTTGTGCAGCAGATTTGCCTAATTCAATACATCATTTGATGTTTTGACTACTGTTTCTATGAGTGTTGTATACTTCCCTGTACACCCCAAAATGGGCAACTCTGAAGCTGACTTAGACTTTGAGGAGGTATTTCTTGGTTTTCCGTGCAGGGCTCCTACTCAAGGCTTATAGGACAGAAGCCATCATGGGAGCAAAAATTCATGTTGCCACGTACTTTCTCCTCATGGCTTGGTGTACTTCTAGGTCTCAAGTTTCTTTAGTTGTAGCTTATAGTAGAAGCCTAACGCTTGGTAAGATGCTAAATGACAGTCTACCAAAATTCATCTTTTTCAAATAAAAAAGATAATAATCCCATAACACTTTTTTCTAGAGAAAACAGTTTTTCTTTAAATCACCTATAACTCCATTATGAAAACTGAGATCTCTGTAATTAGTGTCACTAAATTATACACACGAAAAATCTTTCATTACAATTTTTTAAAATGTAAATATCAAACCCCTCCCTCCAAAAAAAAATCCCCCAAACTGGAACTCCCCTTCTCGTTTTTGATGCCCACCTCCTGGGATTGTTGTTGTTGAGTGATAGCGACCCTGTACAGGAATTCTGAGAAGCTGCTGGTAGGTTTGAACCACCGACCTTGTGGTTCACATTCCAGTGCTGATCCTACCGCACCACACTAGAAGTGTTCTCCAGGGATTGGTCCATCCTAATATCATGTCCATATTTAGAGTCCTGATGTGGCTCTGTAGGATCAGCACTGGACTACTAACTACAAGGTTGGTGATTCAAACCCACCAGCCACTCTTCAGAAACCCTATACAGGGTAACTCTGAACTGAAACTGATTCAATGACACTCAACAGCAACAATGTGTGTAAAGTAAATGAGATGGAGGCTCTCCATCCTTACTTCTACGAGCATTCTGGCTGTACTTCTTCTAAGACAGATTTGCTCTTTCTTCTGGCAGTCTAAGGAAGACCATAGAATTGATGCCTTTGAGTTATGGTGTTGGAGGAGAATATTGAACGTGTCATGGACTGCCAAAAGAGCCAATAGATCCGTTTTGGCAGAAGTGCAACCAGAGTGCTCCTTAGAGGCCCAGATGGCCAAACTTCGTCTCTCATACTTCGGACATATTGTCAGGAGGGACCAGTCGCTGGAGAATGATATCATGTTTGTTAAGGTGGAGGGTCGAAGAAAAAGAGGGTGACCCCCAGTGAGATGGATTGGCCAAGTGGAGGCATTGATGGACTCAAACATGGCAATAGTAGTGACGATGGCCCAGGTTTGGGCAGTGTTTCGTTCTGCTGTGCATAAGGTCGCTATGGGTCGGTACCAACTCAATGGCACCTAACAACAAAAACTGGCAGTCTATGGTCTATATTCAATATTCTTCACCAACACCACAGTTCAAATGTCACACAGTGCATTTAAATCACACAATACCAATGATATCTTTCCATTTTAGGGAACTTTCTTCACGTGACTGGACGAACGTCTAAATAGCAAACAGACAAGTGGTTGTATTTATATGAATTAGACCTCTTAATGACTATATTACATAATAAATCTCAGAACTGAGTTGGGACAAATGATACCATTTGTCAAATGATAACATTGCGTTGTATATCCTTCAAGACTTGGTTTTAGAGACTGCACATACACACAACCTTGATAAAACGTATAGAGAATTTCTTAACATCCATTTTAATTCATAGAGTGAACAGAAAGTAACAATACTTGTTTTACCTCAAAATGGCCCAAACCAAACCCCCCTGTTATTCAGTCAATTCCAGCTCTTAGCAACCCTGTGTATAGGACAGAGCCCAACTGCCTCCTAGGTGTTTCAAGACTTAAATCTTTATGGGAGCAAGCTTTATGCCACATCTTTCTCCTGATAAGTAGCTGGTGGCTTTGAACTGCAGACCTTTCGGTTAACAGCCAAACACTATTCCCACAGTACCATCAGGCCTCCTTAAAAATGACTAATGGTCACAATGCGCTCTCTGGTATTGCCCTCTGTTGTTGTTGCTAAGTGCTGCTAAGTTGGTTCTGACTCATAGTGACCCTGTATCGAGTTTCTGAGAGTGGCTGGTGGGTTTGAACTGCCAATCTTGCAGTTATCAGTCCAGTGCTTATCCTACAGCACCACACCAAGGCTCTAGTGCTCCTGCTATTGTTGGTAAGTGCCTTTGAGTCGGTTCTGACTCATCATGAGCCTGTATAGGTTTCTGAGGAGCAGCTGGTGAGCTTGAACTTCCAACCTTGCAGTTCAAACTGACCTGTCAGTCCAGGGCTTATCCTACAGCAGTATACCAAGACTCCGGAGTGCTCCTGGTGGCATTAAAAAACAAAAACAAAAAAAACCTAAAGGGTACGTTGAACTTTCTGTTACTTCAAAGTATACGTCTCCATTGATAAAAATGTTATCCAACATGTGAAAGTTATGCCCACTTTATTATGACATTGGATCCAAATAGTTGTGTATTTATGGAAAATCATCTTGGTAATTTTAGCAGCATAATCACTGCTTTTTGTTCCTCCCTAAAGTTGAATTCCCAATAAAGTAGAAATGATCATTTAGGAGGAATCCTGGTGTGATGCTGCAGGATAATGCTCTGGACTGCAAGGCCAGTTTGAACTCCAAGTTTGGCAATTCAAACCCACCAGCCGTTCCTTGAAAACACTATACCGGGCTCCTAGGGGTTGAAAATGACTCGATGGCACTTCACAACAACAAATAATTTAGGAACATCCTCATCTTCTACTACCTTAAGCCCCTGGGTGATGTAAAAGCTTAGAGCATTCTGCTGCTTACTGAAAGGTTGAAGGTTCAAGTCTAGCCCCAGGCACCTCAAAGAAAAACCTGCCAATCGATTTCCCCAAAAGTCAGCCCCTCCCCCCTCCCAAAAAATACACCATAGGGGATAGAAGCAAATACTGTTGAATGATGATGTATTGAATGCAAACATATTAAAAGCAAATACTGTTGAATGATGATGTTTTCTACTCATCCTATCGTATGATTACAACGGAGGAGATTGTAATCATTGCAATGAAAGGAAATACGATAGGATGAGTAGAAAACCAATGTTCTCCCATGTAAACTATTGCTCAATTCATAATAAAAGCTTTAAAAAATAAAATTAAAAAATCTGCCATTGGGAATCCTACAGGTTACAGTTCCACCCTGACACACCTGGCGTTTCCATGAGTTGGCGTTGATTTGATAGCAGCTGATGGCCGGTAAAGGCAGCTTTAAAAACTCGAGAGTGTTGGAGAAATTCCATTTCCATAGCAGTGTTTCCTTAAGAAACAGGATACTTGTTTCCCTAGAATTTATTCATGTGACAATCCCAGGCTACCATATTGGTGAGGATAGAGTGACTTAAGTCATTGTCCCCAACTGGTTACAGCAATTGACTGGAGATGAACCTAATGGGGCCATTGCAAGGATTGTCAGCATATCTGCTCTAAGCATCCTTTCCGCCTTCATTCATATCTAAAAAACTCAGAGTCAGCTATAATTTGATGAACTGTTGAAAACTCTGGTGGCACAGTGGTTAAGCTTTCAGCTGCTAAGCAAAATGGTGGTTCAAACCCACTTACTGCTCCGTGAGAGAAAGATGAGCTTTGGTAAAGATTTACAGCCTTGGAAATGTTACTCTGTCCTGTAGAGTCCTCATGAGTCAAAATCAGCACTCTGTCCAGCCTGTCTGTGGTAGCAGCCACTCCTTTGTGATCTTGGTTCCTTTGTTACACCACTTCGGTGAAAATGAGAGGTATTCACCTGCTAGATTCTATCTAGAACTTGTTCTGTGCAAAAGAAGTGTGGTCCTTGATCCTACTTAGGTTCCAAGGTTGATGGTCCTTGTTGATGGTCCTCAGCCTGCTATTAGAGAGCTTCTAACTCCTGCGCCCACTCGAATCCTTTGACCCAACATTTCCTAACAACATGGGAGTGCCTAGACCCCTAGGCTCAAGTTTGAAAGAAAGACTTGGAGATCTACTTCTGAACTATCAGCCACTGAAAATTCTATGTAAAACAAAGCAACGGAATCACAGTTCTACTCTGATAGACATGAGGTTGCCATGAGTTAGAATAAACTCAAAGACAACTGGTTTTACTTTGTGATTTGATCCTAGGAGGCTGCTTCTTGGTCATCAACTGACAGTTTAGCACATATGGGTGACATGTTTGAACCCAGACATGTGGCACCATGCCTTCTTAGAATGTTTCCAAGTGACTGAAATGAAACTCTATGTGACTACACCTAAAATCCTGGACTAGACCTTTTCACAGTCAGAGAGGAACTTGTATGGATGCTAAGTGGTCAATGCACACTTCTGTTAAAATGAAGGGGCTCCTTGTATTGGTGAATTGAACCATCAATGTAGCATCATCTCACCTTTTGATCTCCTTTTTGGCTCACTTGTCATAGGCCTGCCAAGAAAGTCCAGTGTAAGCACCATCCTGGGCATCCATCTTGTACTTTTAAGTGATGAGTCAGTCAGCATGGGCGCTTCAGATCTTGGTGCCCTCGCAGACATCGTTGACATGTGTGAGTCAGGAGACAAGCTGGTGGAGAGCTGAAGACACTGGAAGACCTCTGTTATCAGATCAACACTGAGATGGAAGCCTTTTTCTTGAAAGTCTTCAAATAACATGGTATCTGCCTAGTTTTGATTCTGATCACCTAATATTCAGGAAAAATGAATTTTTGTATAAAGTTAAAATAAAAGCTTTATATTAAATCTTTTCATTTCCATTTGATGATTTTATGTTGTTTATATGTTGGTAACATCATTTCCATTAAATATGACCACACCAAGTCCTGGTGTGGTACTGTGGGTTAATGTGCTGGACTGCAAAGTCCATTTAAATTACAAGGTCAATGGTTCAAGCTCACCATCCACTCCTCAGAAACCATACACAGGGTCTCTGTGGGTTGAAACCAACTCAATGGCACTTAACAACAACAACAATAACAACAAGCCTCTCTTACTAAAACAGGCAAGAAATGAAAGACAATCAAGTTCCTCAAAAAACGTGATGTTTCCAAATAAATATCTCAGGATTTATTTTTTAATTTTTCCCATAGTCAAATGACAAACTTCAGGTTCTTGAGTTACATTGGAAAAGTGTTCTATAGGGTTTAAACTACAAGGTGTAGTCCATTTCTTGTCCTGGACATGGGTTGATTTGGATCCCCCTAAGAGATATGTTTACGCTCCAATCTCAAATCTTTGTAAATGTGGTTTTATTTGGAAATAGTATCTTTGCATTTGTAATTAGTTAGGTTAACATGTGACCATACTGGTATAGGGTGGGCTCTAATCCAAGTTGACTGGAGTCCTTATAGAGACAAGGAGAATATCATGTGACCATGCTGTCATTGTTAGTGTCATCTAGTTGATTCCAGCTCATATTGACACTATGCACACAGAACAAAACCCTGTCCAGTCCTGCACCAACCTCACAGTTGTTGTTATATTTCAGCCATTGCTGCTGCCACTGTGTCAATCTAACCAACTGAGGATCTTCCTTTTTTCTGCTGTCCTTTCACTAGCCCAAAGATTGGTCCCTTCTGACAACAGGTCCAAAGTACAAGACAAAGTCTTGCCAAT
>NW_006409174.1:146140-147566 GCF_000296735.1 Chrysochloris asiatica
ATATAAATGCTGTGGTCTTTGATCTTCATCAGTAAGTATTTGAAGTATCCTTCAGTTTCAGCATGCAAGGTTGCATCATCTGCATATAAAAGATTGTTAATGAGTCTTCTTCCAATCCTAACGCAAGATTCTTCTTCATATAATCATTTCTCAGGTTATTTGCTCAGTATACTGATTGAATAAATATAGTGAAAGAACACAAACCTGGTCACAACTTTCCTGATCTTAAAACATTCAGGGTCGGAGTTCTGGTTCCAGGCTGCAGCCAAGGGAGCCAGGTAGGGAATGCTCCGGTGAGAAAGGAGGGGGATCTCACGAAGTAAACATTCATATATATAACAAAACCACAGCTTCCGAACTATCATAAGATCTAGGACTTCAATCTCCCGAACTCACATTTTTGAAAAAATATCACGCTACTAAGGAAAATATGGGCATCTTAAGACTCTTGCCACAGGACCAGTAGGACCACTCCAGCGACTACCCCGCCCCTGCAGGTTTAGAGGGCGGGGCTAAAGCCAGCCTGTTCAGAAAGCTGCGTTTCCAGCAAAAAAACAAAAACAAAAAACTAAACCTAAACAAACAAAGCCACAAGAAACTACACAACTCTCCCCCCAAATCTCCCTGCCCCAGCTTAAGATCTCAGTGCAGACATCAAGCAGGACAGTTTATCCACAGCACTGAGAGGGAGCGGGGCGGCGACTTTTGACGTCACCCAACAGCCCAAATCTGAAGCTGGATATCTGAGCGGCACAGAGCGCACGGACTTACTCCCAGGTAGCAGCATGGAACTTCCAGCTATTGTTCTGGCAGAACATGCATCCTTTCTCCCAAAAAACAGATTAGAATCTCCAGCTATCAACCTTGCAACCCACGGCTGGGCTGCTGCCTGAGTTCGCTGGGCAGGACAAACTCATGGCAATCTATAAAACCTCAACAGAACAGGTCTCAACCAACCCAAGATTGGCGCTGAGCTCATGCAGATAACTGACAATCAAAGACAAAAATAGCAGTTGATCTTTCTCCCATTAATTCCCCAATATATATCTGCCCACCTATATGGCAGTGGCTAGAGGAGAGGACTGAAAGAGGGATCACCCCCACCCCTGCTGGAGGCTTCTATTTGCACACACACTGCTGGTGTAGCACGGGAAAGTTGACCAAAGCCGCATTTCTAATCCAAAGTGGTGAATTCTGTCTGTGCATTTATATTCCTTCTGCTTTTGGTCCTTTTGGTCACACATTTTTCCTGGAAGTGGGAGCTTTTCCTCCCTATGTCAACTAAGAAGAAACAGCAATCGTGGCCATATAGCTAAGCTATAAGCATACACCATAATACTCCACCTCTAAGACAAGACCTAACAACACCTGCTAGCATTACAGACGATAAGGGAAGCCTATCTCCTGATCATATTAACAATAATAA
>NW_006409174.1:167768-169694 GCF_000296735.1 Chrysochloris asiatica
ATGAGGCCTGGCATCTTAAAAAGTGGGTAAAGGTACCTGGTGCTGTGGGCAAAAGGTGGTAGTTTCTCTTTTGAGCTTTTAATGTAATCAACATCCTATGGGGAAAATTCATTTAAAAAACCATTGATGTTTAAATTCCATTTGCAAAAAGCCTTGTCTCTTAAGTGACAACACGGGGTGTCAACTGGTTTTCAAGAATGTCAGGAGAAACCAGGCCAAGCTTCCTGCTGAAGAAAGAGACCTGGGGTTTCCCATTTCCTGAGTCATTAAAGAGCCTGACTTGGACTTATGCATGAGGGCTAGTGACGGGATCTGCAAGTACGGGCAGTTGATATAAAAGTACAGTCAAGCAGCTTTTCATGCTCTGTTGTTTTATACATAAAGAGAAAAATAATGTCTTTGATGAAATGAGATGACCAAGAAGTGTTTCACAATAAAGACAAGTTGGTGAAACCCCCTCCCAAAGAAGAAGATGAGTGTTGCTGAGCGGTCAGCTACAGGGATGGGAGCTAGTTGTTAGAACATTCTGGAAAGTTAGAAATCCAGAACAAAAGGAAGCTCCTACCCCATTTTGTCAAATTCCAGAGGACCATTAATATCACATTTTTTCATTTCAAAAATGGGGAGTATCTTAAAATGAATACCCATGTGTTGTGAACCCCTTCTGTTTCTCCCAGGCTGGTCCATGGGACGTGGATGGAACCAGTCACTTATTTGTAGCTTCATCTTCCTGACTCAGCCAGACAGGTGAGCTCACTGAGCAAGGCACCCTCAAGAAAAAAATCTTCACTGGATGCCAGTAACTCCCTAATGCCAAAATGGAAATGTTAACTTGGAACACTCATGCAATGAATATAAGATGCTCTTGTTTAAAGGCCCTGAGAAATAATGCGGTGGAAAGTACCTGGCAAAGAAATGATGCTCAAAAAACAATAGTTCCTCCTCTTTCTTAATCCAGCTTCTCCGCACTTTCAATAGACTGAGTTTCTTCACATGGTCCAAGTCACAGCCTTAAAGAACTACAGTACAGACAATAACATAATTGTAACAAGAAGGACAAGGAGAACAGGTATTTGCTGAGTACCACAAATGACAGTCCATGCTGACCACTTTCAAGACAATCATTTGCTCCTTCAATCCTCACCACACTCCTGTGAAATGTCTGCTATTATGGTTCCTGCCTCCTTATTTTTCATTTTAATTGCTAAGCCTTATTTTCAGAACAGTTGCTGCTGTCATTAAGTATTGTCGAGTTGGTTCTGACCCATGGTGACCCTGTGTACAACAGAATGAAACACTGTCCTGTTCTGCATCTTCCTCACAATCGTTGCCATCCTTGAGCCCATTGTTACAGGCACTGTGAAAATCCATCTCATTGAGGTCTTCCTCTTTTTCGCTGACACTCCTCTTTACTGATCATGATGTCCTTCTCCAGGGATTGGTCTCTGCTGATCAAATGTCCAAAGTATAAGAGACAAAGTCTTGCCACGCTGGCTTCTAAGGAGCATTCCAGCTGCATTTCTTGCAAGACAGATTTCTTCATCCTTCTAGAAATTCATGATGTATTCAATGTTCTTTGCCAATAATATAATTCAAGGGCATTCAGTCTTCAGTCTTCCTTATGCATTGTCCAGTTTTCACATGCATAGGAGATGATCCAAAATACCAATGACTTAGGTCAGGTGACGTTAGTCTTCAAAATCTTTGCTTTTTAACACTTCAAGAGATCCTTTGCAGCAAATGTACCCAATATAATACACTGTATAGTTTTTGACTGCTACTTCCATGGGCATTGATTTTGGATCCAAGTAAAAACAGAGCAGAAAACACAGTTTCCATATACTTCTCCCTATTGTTAACATCTTGCAATTTGAGGTACATTTGTTACAACTGATAAGTCAATGTGGATACGTTGTTGTTATTGTT
>NW_006409174.1:171744-172570 GCF_000296735.1 Chrysochloris asiatica
TAAATTCAGGTGGGATATAGTCAAGGTCATATTTTGGCTCTCATGGATTTTTTTCATTTTCAGTTTGAATTTGCATATGAGTAATTCCTGGTCATTTCACAGTCTGCACCTGGCTTTGTTTTCACTGATGATATGGAGCTTTTCCCATCATTTCTTTCTGCAGATGTAGTCAATTTGATTTCTATGTATTCCATCTGGTGAGGTCCATGGTTATAGTTGTCTCTTATGCTGTATAAAGAAGGTATTCGAAATGAACAAATCATAGATTTTGCTAAATTCTATCATGCAATCTCCAGCATCATTTCTATCACTACGGCAATATTTTCCACAGATCTGTTGCTCCCAACCTTTGCATTCCAATCACCACTAATGATCAATACATCATTTGTGTGTGTGTGTGTGTGTGTGTGTGTGTGTGTGGTGTGGGTTTTTTTTTTAAGCTTTTATTATTAATTGATGATAGTTTACATGGCAGAACATCAGTTTTACACTCAACCAATCTATTTTGTTTCATCACAATGATTATAATACGTTCCATGCACCATCAGTTAATAGTTGTCAGGTGCCATCGAGTCGGAACCGACTCATAGCGACCCCATGCAATCAGTTAATAGTATTTGCCTCTATTCCCTCTTTTTTTGCCTTGATGTACACAAAAACATGCAGGAATATATAACCATTTAAACAACCAAAGGACACATTTTGCAAGCCAGCTTCCTGACCACCAGCACACAACCTTTCTCTTTCCATGAATCCTCAGCTGCTCTCTATCTCATGCTCTCACCTCTGCTTCCATCTCCAGTGTCACTGCTTCTCTAGTTAGGAT
>NW_006409174.1:201651-202174 GCF_000296735.1 Chrysochloris asiatica
CAAAGACAATGTTCTACATCTTAATATGGTGAGTAGGTACTGAGATGTTAAAAGTTCATGAGTGATGATCTAAGATGCACCTATTGGTTTCTTCCTGTCTGAAGGAAAGAAGTTTGATGAAAATCGAAGACTCATGGAAACAATTGGTCCAGTGGCCTAATGGGTCATGTAAGCATCAGTCTCCATGACCCTGAGTTTAGAAGAACTGGATGGTGCCCAGCTATCACTGCCAGCTGCTCCGAAAGGGATCATATTAGACGTCTGGGATAAAGAGGGAGAAAAATATTGAACAAAACTCAAATCATGAAAAAAAAAGAAAAACAGGCTTACTAATCAGATAGAGATTGATGGAATCCCAAAGACTTTGGTCCTTGGTTACTCCTCAATTCTGGATATGAATTCATCCATATAGCTCATTGTTCAGCCAAGAGATAGACTAGCCTATAAGAGGTACAACAACACTAGGGAGGTATGCACACCTTAGAATAATCAACCACTTAAGATTAAAAAACCAACACACACA
>NW_006409174.1:202794-205982 GCF_000296735.1 Chrysochloris asiatica
TCTTTTTAAAGTGTTCCAAAGCAAAGATGTCACCTTGAAGACTAAGGTGTACCAGATCTAAGCCATGGTATTTTCAACCATATCATATGCATGCAAAAACTAGAAAAAATTGATGTCTTTAAATTATGGTGTTGGTGAAGAATGAGCAGTTCAATGCTTTTCTTACAGTGAAGGAATAAATGAAAAGTGCTTTCCCTTCAGTCTTGACACTTGGACCCAGTCTGCATTGGAAGAAGTACAACCAGATGCTCCTTAGAAGTAAGGATGACAAGATTTTGTCTCACACTTTGGACATTTTATTAGGAGGACCCTTCGAGAAGGACATCATGCTTGGTAAAGATGGTGGTGTTGGTGGCAGTGTGCCATGAAGTTGGTTCAGACTCATAGCGACCCTGCATTGGGTTTCCGAGGCTGTAAGTCTTTATGGGAGCAGAAAGCCTCCTTTTTCTCCCACAGAACAGCTTGGTGGTTTCGAACTTCTGACCCTGAGATTAGTAGCTCTACTAGTAACTACTATGCTACCAAAGCTCCTTTGGTAAAGGAGGGTCAGTGAAAAAGAGGAAGACCCTGAATAAGATGGGTTGATACAATGAATGCAGTAATAATGATGGACTCACATGCATAACAATTGTGAAGATGGACTGGGCAGTGTTTCATTCTGTACATGAATGGGGTTGTTATGAGGGGGAAAAGACTCACCCAACAGCATGCTGTCCTTGTCAAAGACTCAATGCTGAAAAATGTTTATGTTCTTTCTGTTGTAATCTACCTGAGGTCAACTGCAAATACCTAAAAGTGTCCTATTCTCAACTTCATATGCAAGTGAGTCATAGAAAACCAGGAGGCTATCTGCTTTTAGTTGTCAGTTTGTTGGACTGAGGTGGCTTGTCTGAATTACCTTCAGTACTAGAGAATTAAAGATAACTCTTTGTATCTGACACCCTCAAACTTTCTCTTCAGCTTCCATTGAAATGAAATCTCATTATAGTACATCTTGGTCTCCTGGAACATAAAGGAAAAAATTGTGGGATACATATAAAATCAACATTAGGCTGTTGTTAGGTGCAATCAAGTCAGCTACAACACACAGTGATGCTATGCACAACAGAAGGAAATACTTCCAGCCCTGGGCCATCTTCACGGTTGTATTACACTTCAGCTCAATGCTGCTGCCACTGAGCCATCTTGTTGGAGGTCTTCCTCTTTTTCGCTGATCCTACGCTTTACCAAACATGATGCCTTCTCCAGGAGTCCCTCCTGATAATTTATCCCTCCTGATAATTTGTCCAAAGTATGAGAGACAAAGAATGCCATCTTGGATTCTAAGGAGCCCTCTGGCTGGACTTCTGTCAACATAGATTTGTTTGTTTCTGGCAGTCCATGGTACTTTTAATATTCTCTTCCAACACTGTCACTCAAATGCATCAATTCTTCTACAAGCTTCCTTATTCATTGTCCAACTTTCTCTTGCATGTGAGGCTACTGAAAATACCATGGTTTGGGTCAGGAGCACATGAGTCCTCAAACTGATATCTTTGCTCTTCAACACTTTAAAGAGGTCTTGTACGGGAGATTTGCTTTAATGCAATACATTTGATTTTCTTGACTGCTGCTTCTGTGAATGTTGATTATGAATCCAAGCAAATGAAATCTTTTACAACTTCAATCTTGATGTTATTTATTGGTCCAATTCTGAGTATTTTTGTTCCCTTTAAGTTGAGGCACAATTCATACTGAAAGTCATTGTCTTTAATTTTTCTCAGTAAGCAGTTTAAGTCCTCTTCATTTTCAGCAAGGAAGGTTGTATTGTTTTCATATCACAGGTTGTTACCTCTAATCCTGATGCCACATTTTCCTTCATATAACTCAGTTTATGAGATTATTTGCTCAGTATACAGATTGAATAAATTTGATGAAAGAATACACCCCTGATGCACACCTTTTTTGATTTTAAACCATTCAATACCTCCTCTTATTCAGTTGTAATGACTGTTTCTTGGTCTAAGTACAGGTTCCTCATGAGCAAAATTAAGTTTTCTAAAATATTCATTCTTCACAATTGTCCATAGCTTGTCATGATTGACACAGTTGAAAGTCTTTGCATAGTCAATAAAGCACAGGAAAATATTTTTCTGATATTCTTTGCTTTCAGCCAAGATCCATCTGATGTCAGCAATGATATCCCTCATTCCATGTCCTCTTCTGAATGAATACAGCTTGAATATGTGGCAGTTCCTTGGTGATGTACTGTTGCAAACATTTTGAATTATCTTCAACAAAATTTTACTTACATGAGACATTAATTGTATTGTTAGATAATTTCTGCATTCTGTTGTGTCACCTTTCTTTGGAATGGACACAAATATGAATCTCTTCCAATTGGTTGCTCATACAGCATTTTTTCCAAATTTCTTGGCATAGATAAGTGAACATCTTCAGTGCTTGATCAGTTTATTGAAAGATTTCAATCTGTATTCTGTCACTTCCTGAAGGCTTGCTATAATCAATGCCTTAAATGTACCTTGGGCTTCTTCCCTCTGTACCATAGGTTCTTGATCATATTCTACGTCTTGAAATGGTTGAACATTGACCGTTTCTTTTTGGTACAGTAACTCTGTGTGTTCTTTCCACCTTCTTTTGATACTTCTGTATCAGTCAACGTTTTGCCCATAGAATCTTTCAATACTGAAAGTTGAGACTTGAATTTTTCATTAGTTCTTTCAGTCTGAGGAATGTTGAGTATGTTATTTCCTTTTGGTTTTCTAACTCCAAGTCTTCGCACTTTTCATTTTAATATTTGACTTTGTCTTCTCTATATGCCCTTTGAAATTCTCTCCAACTCTTTTATCTCCTCATATCTTCTATCCTTCCTATGCTGGAGAGCAAGTTTCAGAGTCTTTCTCTTTTTTTCATAAGGTTTTTATTGTGGATTGAGAGACAGTTTACAGGGCAGATCGTCAGTTTTACATTCAACAAATCATACATCTTGTTTCATTACAATGATTATAATACCCTCCATATATCATCAGTTAACAGTATTTATCTCTATCCGCTTTAGCTTTTAAACACACACACACACACACACACACACACAAACCCACTCAGGCATATATAACAATTTACATCTCCAAAGGGCACATTCTGCAAGTCTGCCTCCTGACCACCAGCTCTTAGTCCCTCTCTTCCCA
>NW_006409174.1:206637-217123 GCF_000296735.1 Chrysochloris asiatica
TCTCACTTCATATCAGCTGGATGCTTCACTCTCAGCTCTAGCCCTCTGTGGCTAAGTCCTTGTCCATGGGCTCAAGTGTCCTCAGGTCTCAAATTTGGCAAGGAAGAAAGATAACCATGTTGCTCAAACAATCAGAAAAATGAGGCACAACTCTAAAGGAATATATGTGGGGGAAAGATGTGGCCATCTACTCCTTTAAAGATTTATACTCTCCGAAATCCTATAGTGTAGTGGTTATGAGTCAGGATGCTAACCTCAAGGTCAGCATTTCAAAACTACCAGATGTTCTGTGGGATAAAGATGAGGCTTTCTGCTGCCATAAAGATTTAGAGCCTCGGAAATCCTATGCAGTGTTGTTATGAGTCAGAACTGACTCCATGGCACATAACCACCACCACCATGAGTTGGATTCAACTCAGTGGCAATACGTTTGACTGGTTTGGACTTGTAAAGGTTAAAAGGATCCTTGGGAGCGCAGCGGTTAAGTGCTTGGCTGCTAACTGAAAGGCTGACAGTTTGAACCCACCCAATTGCTCTTTAGGAAAAGAACAGATAATCTACTTCTGTAAAGATTACAGCCAAGAAATCCTTATAGGGAGTTCTACTTAACAGCAACAACTCTATTACATAGGGTTGCTCTACACCCAAAATGACTTGAAGGCACCTAACAACAACAGTGATGATTGAATGCTCTTGGATGGCACACACAATGTGTCCTCGACTATTAACCTAAAGGCTGAAGTTTTGACCCCTCAGCAGGACTACAGAAGACAGACCTGGCAGTGTGTTCTGTAAAGTTAAGCAAGCCCAGTGGAAAAGTTCGACTCTGTTATGATTGAATCAGAATCAACTCACTAGTCACAGGAGGATGTTTAAAAGTCTGTATCCTAATGAAATTCTAAGAGACAGAGAACTTCCAGAATCCCTTCTAGTGTTCTAAAGCAATATAGGTATAAATATGCATTGTCCCAGAGTTGTGAAAAACATGTTCGATGCTCATCTGTTTGTGTTTAATGATCCTAATCTCCAGTTACTATTTGCTATAAATGGATGGTAATAATACTTGTTGTTGTGTCATCAAGTCGATTCCGACCCATAGCGACCCTGTATAAGGTTTCCAAGGAGCAGCTCGTGAACTTGAACCACCGACGTTGCAGTTCAAACAACTTTCCAATCTGACACATTAGCCCACAGCTCCACAACAGGACTCCCAGGCCATAATACTAGGGGGCTTCAAAAAGTTTGTGGAAACAGTTCATTATCCTTTAGTTTGATTTTTCCACGAACTTTTTGAAGCCCTCCTGGTAGGAACAGATAAAAGTGAAAACTTGAGTCCATTTTACCAACAGTTGGGTCTGCCTACCTAAAGCTTCTAAAGATTACTGAGTATTTGCTTTCCACTCTTCTCTTCAGATAAGAATGTTGTCTTGGTAAACATTCAATAGGCATGTGTTCAGGAAAATGATTACCTTTAAAGGAAACAGCTGAATGAGAAGATACACAGCAGGTTCTATGGTCTCATAAAACTACAGAGAATGACTTAGCAGGACTGAGAGGGCAAAAACCAACCCCTGGTAAAGAAGTCTCACCTTCAACCCTCATCTAAGCAGAGGTCTCTTTTCCTTTATGACAGGGGTGGGGAACCTTTTCTCTGCCAAGAGCCATTTGGCTATTTATATCATCATTCGTGGGCCATACACAATTATCAACATAAAAATTTGTCTGCTATATTTGGTCAAACATTTAATTAACTCACCTCTAATGTGATGGTAGCATAGTGGTTATGAATCAGGCTATGAACCGCAAGGTCAGCAGTTCGAAACTACCAGTGGCTCCATGGGAGAAAGATGAGGCTTTCTGCTCCCGTAAAGATTTACAGCCTTGGAAACCCTGTACAGGGTCGCTATAGGTCAGAACCAACTCGAAGGCACTTAACAACAACAACAACAATGTGATGGTTGGAGCTGTGGTTGCCTTGCCAAGTGATTTCCCAGGCATTATAAGGCCTGGGGGCCAGACGTTACCCACCCCTGCTTTATGAGATCAAAGTGCTCATCTTCAAACAGGGAGATGTACACACCCACCAGTTGGGCAATCGTGAATTGACAGTTGACATACTTTCCAGAAGCCCGAGGAAAGTTCTAGCCACCCCTTGAGCATACCTGGAAACTACTCAGATTTCTGTTACAGATATTTGAATCTTTACTCTTTAGACCTAATTCCACTAGAACACATTTGTAATAATTTATGAAGTTTACTCGTCTGTCACTTTGGTAAGAGTTTCCATCTGCCCTTCTTTGTTGCTCCAATGCTAAATATTTTGAGTCGTCACTTAGCAACAGGACTTCAGCCATCCTATGATCATACTAATGGGAATGCTTGCTGTTTCCTTGGTGATTCCAGGGTGGTAGGGACTTTAAAAGATCCCAAAGGCTATGTCACACCTTAGCAATGAATTCTGAGTGTGCACTTGGATGGTGTGCAGACAGCAAAGTGGAGTGTACATTTAGTTTGTTGTTGTTAGGTGCCATCGAGTCGGTATCGACTCACAGCAACCCTACGCACAGCAGAATAAAAATTGCCCAGTCCTTGGCCAACCTCACAATTGTTGCCACGCTTGAGCCCACTGATGCTGCCACTTTGCCAATCCATGTCGCTGGGGTTCATCCTCTTTTTCTCTGACCCTCCACCTTACCAAATCCTTCTCCATGTTTGGAGAATTGTACATTTAGTAGGCTTCTAGTAAATTTGATTACTTAGCTAATTAACACAGAAACTTGATGTTTTAAGCAAGTCCTCCAACTTATTGCTTACCACTACTAAGGATGATAAGAAAGAAGGAAAAGACCAAAACTGATGTCAGAAGAGACTCTGAAGCTTACTCTCAAGTGTAGTGTTGCTAAAACAAATGGGAGAAATGAGGATATAGGAGAGCTAAACAGAAAATTTCAAAGGTCAGCTTGAGAAGACAAAGTCAAGTATTACAATGAAATGTGCAAAGACTTGGAGTTAGAAAACAAAAAGGGAAGAACATGCTCAACATTCCTCAAGCTAAAATAACTGAAGAAAAGTTTCAAGCCTTAACTTGCAACAGTGAAGGATTCCATGGGCAAAATAATGAATGATGCTGAAAGCATCAAAAGGAGATAGAAAGAATACAGAGTCACCCTACCAAAAAGAAATGGCCAATAGTTAACCATTGCAATAGATACCATTAGAACAAAAGCCAATAACACTGAAGGAAGAAATCCAAGGTGCGCTGACAGCATTGGTTATCTGTATGCTAAACAGCTAATCTGGGAAGCTGGATTATATAAAGAAAAATGTGGAATCAGAATTGGAGGAAGCCTCATTAGCAACCTGCAATATGCAGATGACAACACAAACTCACTTTCTGAAAGAGAACTTAAAATATTTACTGATGAAGATCAAAGACCACAGCCTTCAGTATGGGTTACATCTCAATGTAAAGAAAACAAAAATACTCATCACTGGACCAATAAATAACATCATGATAAATGGAGAAAAGATCAAAGTTGTCAAAGACTTCATTTTCCTTGGATCCACAATACATGCTCATGGAAGCAGCATTTTAAGAACTCAAACTACATATTGCATTAAGCAAATCTGCTGCAAAAGATCTCTTTACAGTGTTCAACAGAGAAAGACCTCTTTAAAGTATTCAAGAGCCTCATACAAGCACTGGTATTTTCAATGGCCTCATCAGCATGTGAAAGTTGGACAAAGAATAAGGAAGACCATAGAAGAATTAATGCATTTGAATTATGGTGTTGGAGGAAAAGATTGGAAGTAACATGGACTGCCAGAAGAACAAACAAATCTGTGTTGGAAAAAGTACTGCCAGAATGCTCCTTGGAAGTGAGGATGGCGAGACTTCAGCTCCTTACTTTAGAGATATTATCAGGAGGGACCAGTCCCTGGCAAAGGACATAATGCTTGGAAAAGTGAAGGATCAGAAAAAAAAAGAAAGACCTCTAACAACATTGTTTGATACAGTGATAGCAACGATGAGTTCAAACACAACAGCAGTTATGGGTATGGTGCTGGACCCAGGAGTGTTTCTTTTGTGCATAGGGTAGGTATGAATTGTTATGACACCTAACAACAGCAACAACAACATCAAAACCTAAGCAAAGGGGTTGCTGTCAAAGACCATTTTAAACAAATAAAATGTGCAGGAAAGAAACTAAATGATAACATGGTTCTAATGTTAATTGAGCTTACATAGTCATAATAAGATAAACATTCAATGTTAATCTAACTAAATTGCATACACTCATTGTTGTTTGTTGTTGTTATGTGCTGTGGAGTTGGTTCCAACGCATAGTGACCCTGTACAGGGTTTCCGAGGCTGTAAATCTTTATGGGAAAGCCTCAACAACAAAAACAACAAACCAGGAGTCCTGGTGTGGCGCTGTGGGATAATGCGCCAGACTGCAAAGCCATTTGAACTGCAAGATTGGCGGTCAAGCTCACCAACTGCTCCTCGGAAACCCGATACAGGGTCTCTATGGTTCAGAACCGACTTGATGGCACTTAACAACAACAACCATGTATACATTCTTGTAACATATTTGGGACATATTTCTAAAAATAATATATAAAACAATCTGCTCATGAAAGTTGCAGTCTGTGTGGATGGGGGATAATTGTACAATGGGGGTATGTAATTAGAAGTAGAAGGGAAATGAAATAGAGCTAATGTAATTTCTTCCATAGTTAGAATTCAGTGGTGCCGTAGGATAAGCATTGGACAGTTAGCACAAGGTCAGCTGTTCCATAAAGACTTAACAGCCTTGAAACTCTAAAATGGTACTGAAGGTTAGTGTGCTGGACTGCAAGGTTGGTTTGAACAGCAAGGTTGGCAGTTCAAGCTCACCAGCCACTCTTCAGAAACCCTAAACAGGGTTGCTATGAGTCAGAATTAACTTGATGGCACTTAACAACAACGATAGTTGTTGCAGACCGTCCAGACCTGGTCAGGAGTTCGAGGCCCTGTGGGCCCAGACCGTACAGGCCACTGGCTCTGAGGAACAAATTCTAGCCACTTAGCAGACATAGCAAACTGTCTTTCATCTTCAGTTATGTTTATTATTAATTGCATACATGAAGCCCTGATATCCACAGATAAATGTAATATTTTCCTAAAAGCCGAGACTGTAACATTCCAAAAAGGCAAAGTTCTTCCCTCAAAGAATTCAGTCAAAGTAAATTGGGTGGCTCCCCGGTCTTTGTTCTAAGGTCAAAAGGACACCCTCCCTAAAGTGTTTCCAGGTGCAGCCCTATTCACCCAGGCATCTCTTTTCCTGAAGAACCTGGGCTGGGCAGCCAACACAATGGGACTCCTCCCAATCCTCCTTTTCCTTCCCCCATTTGAGGCTAGGTGCTAAAAGGTATGTTAATTAAGCTTGAGAAACCAAGTTGTGGTCGTGAGATTCGAACCTGCGAAGTATGATGTAAAGCTGCCTGAAAATCTGGAAAACTACGTATGTTAGCTATACCTTGTCTTAGTGCCTCCCAGCTTTGTGTAAAGTACCTCCCCTAAATAAAACGGAGGTGCAGGCTGAACCAGGTGTGCATTACAGCTTGGAGAGCGTGCTATACGGCTGACTAGGCATGCGTTGCTGACCAGCTAGTAAGGGGTGCATACTGGCCGCATAGCTAACATGTTTACTATGCAGGATCTTACCGCCCTTATAGCTCAGATGTTCACCACACCGGATCTGCCGGACGCCAGTAATGCATCCACTCTGGTTTCGGGGTATCTCTTTGTCTCTCTCGTTGTGTCTCTGTGTCTCCTCTTTTGCTATCCCTATCGCCACCAGATATCCCCACCTCGTGAACCAAACACCTATGTCGAGGCAGGTCCCTGGCAGATAGTAACTCTATAATAGGTCACTATGAGTCAGAATCAACTTGATGTCAGTGGGTTTTTTTGTTTTGTTTTGTTTTTTGTTTGGTTATGAGTCCATGACGCATGACAACTTCATGCACAACAAAACAAAATGCTGACCAGTCCTGGGCCATTCCCATTTCCATTGTGGGTTACTTAGACCATTGTGATCCATAAGGTTTTCAATGACTGGTTTTGGGGGCTAGATTGTTGGGTCTTTCTTCCTAGTCCTTTTTAGTCTGGAAGCACTGGTGAAATCTGCTGAGCATTATAGCCTCCACTGACATAGATGGTGTCTGCACAGGAGATCCACTGAGTTGAAAGGAGCCCGAGTCTCCCATATGGAAGACTAGAATTCTACCATTGAGCCAATAGGTTATGCTGAAAACTGAGACTTAGCAATATGAGCATGTGTGATAGAATGTGAAAATTAGCTTCTGTTGAGATTCCAAAATGCACTAAATGCACACTTCCAAACCAGATCACTATGAACAGAGTTTACTGAAAGGAAGGACCAAAAACTTGTATTACAGTTTCACATACACACACACACACACACACACACACACACATACAAAGAGACTCTAAAAGGGGAGAGACAGTGGAAAGATGATCTATGTGAAGATTGCTTTAGAAAGAGCTGTCTTTGGACTGTGGATTCCAGCCTTTTCAATGGGGAAGTAAAGATGAGGAGCTGCCTTCTTCATCTTACATCTACTGAGGGGCCTTCCATGGGACCACTCAGAGAGTTAAATGTGCTCCTTTTAGTTAGGAGAACAGACAACTGGAGCCTGATTCACACCAAAGAAGCTAAAAGGGGAGCGTGGCAGCAGGATAGGGATGGTTATGTTGGGTTCAGTCGACACTCCTGGAATTTGTTTTGTTGAGCAGTAAGCATGATGGAAAGGTCTATAAATATTGGAGACTTTGACCTTGACATCATCAATCTACTGAACCAATGATAGGAACTACCTAGTTGTAAACACCATGCTATGTTATGAAATAATCTCCATGTAGACCCCATTTCTGTTACTTGGAGCTCTTCTGTTACTTGTGGTCCTGGTATTGCACCATAGGATAAGCAGTAGACCATAAGGTGGGTTTGAAGCTCAAGGTCGACACTTCAAAATCACAACTCACTCCTCGGAAACCCTATAAGGGTCACTGTGAGTCAGGACTGACTCAGTGGCACTTAACAACAGTAAACAACACAGGTTGGTTAGGACTAGACTGTTTGGGAAATTTCAAATAATAGACTACAGGGGATTTGTAAATGTTTCCACAGTAACTATCTTTATAAGATTTCAACCTATAAGAACTTGTCTCCAAAATATTTCTTTGTCTACTAGATCCTCAGCTTTTGGAAAGGGCAGGTGTGGTTCTGTATAATAAACACTGGGTTGCTAACTGCAAAGTTGGTAGTTCAAACCCACCAACGTCTCTCAGAAACCCTATATAGGGTCTCTAGGAGTCGGAACTGACTCAATGACACACAACCACAACAGCAACAACAGTATGATGTAATTTATCACTCGGGACCAGCTAATGAGAATCTGATCCAAGGAGGATATTCATTGTCTGGGATGAACCAATCAGATTTCCTCTGTCTGTAATTGGAAGCAGGAAACCAGAGAATGATGACACCTGGTGATGGTTCCAGAAAATGTGTTAAAGGTCTGTAGTCAGGGCTACCCAACAAGAGCTAGAGGCATCTAGGGAAGAGAAAAGAAAATGTAGCACATGCCCTTAGAACAAGGAGTGAGAGTCAGCCTCAGCTTCAAAGGCCTTCCAGTGTCCAGTTTGAGTTTCCCATTACTCCTTGCAAAAGTTTCCTCTTCTGTATGGCAAGTTAAAAGTGAGCATGGATTGTTTGTCGCTAACACCTCCCACCGTAGATAGAGTCTGTTTCCCACCTCTTGAATCTGGGCTGGTCTGTGACTTACTTTGACCCATAGAATGTGGCAGAAGTGACCTTGTAGCTTCTGTCCTCAAACTCTTAGGAGAGTGCTGTCTTGTGAGGACTCACCTCTGAGAATTCGACAGATCATAGAATGAAAGAGCCAACTGACAGTCACAGTAACATCAACCACCAGATATGTGTTTGAGGCCAGCCTGGACCATCCAGCCGCAGCTAGTGCTGCCAAATGACTGAAGCTGCGTGAGTGATTGCAGATAAGACCAGAAGAAGAACCACCCAACTGAGCCCAGCCCAAATTTCAGTTTTACAATAATAGGTGTTTATTTTAAGCCACTAAATTTTAGGATGGTTTGTAATATGCTGTTGTTAAGTGCCATCGAGTCAGTTCCAACTCATAGTGATTCTGTATAGGGTTTCCAAGGAACAGCTGATGGGTTAGACCCACTGACCTTGCAGTTAGCAGTCCAGTGCTTATCTTACTGTGTCACACCAGGTCTCCAATATAGCAATGGATTAATTCATACACCCATCATTGTTGTTGTTGTTAAGTGCCATCGAATCACTTCTGACCCACAGGGACTCTGTATAGTGTTTCTGAGAAGCAGCTGGTAAGCTTGAACTGCCAACAATCTTGCAGTTCCAACGGACCTCGCAGTCCAGTGCATTAATCCACACCACTACACCGTACACTCCTCATATACCCATATATAAAATATGCATGTTTTCCCTTTCCCTTCCATTGCCACCTCATTTCAACTTGATAACTTTCTGTGGTGATAACTTTCTGTGGCTTGCATTCAAAAAGTCTTGACTAAAATTAAAGGAAAACCTCATTAACAAAAATCACAACCACTTATTGGATACATGGAGCACCAGGGACTGTTCTAAATCCTAAACAGTGATAGCAAGTAGGCACTAATATTATCTCTATTTTTTTAGTTAAGAACATTTAGACAGCGAGATGAAGTGACTTGCCTGAGGTCACATAATGAGCGACTAAGAGACCTGGAATTGAACTTCAAAATGACTGGTTTCAGATCCTCCTATTCCCTTAACTATTTCAATATGACTTCCAGCATTTCTGGTGCCTTTACATCCTAACAGACTTTCTCCTCTGCTTGCAAACAATCTAAATGTGTTTGATAAAATAAAAAGAAGTACAGACCAACTGAGGTGGACTTGGACTTGTGTCAGACCCCAGGAATTCAAGAGAGTCCTTCCAGATGACTCCATGTGAGCAATGTCATCAGATGTAAGAAGGAAAACAGGAGACCCATTCCTCTAAAACCTTTGGTCAAGTCCTGCTTGATGGAAAGTGGAAAGTGTTCAAGAATGGACGATCTGAGAATTGGAAAAAGGACTTCAGAATATTACCTAATCTGGTCCCTGTAGGTAGCAGGATATTTCTCACCTCCATTTTACAGATGAGGCCCCTGTGGTCCATTTGGATGAAATGACCCTGACTCATGGTGGTGATGGAGTCCTGGTGTGGCTCTGTGGGTTAATGAGCCAGACTGCAAAGCTGTTTGAACTGCAAGGTCGGCTGTTCAACCTCACCAGCTGCTCCTTGGAAACCCTATACAGGTTCGCTATGGGTCGGAATCGACTCGATGGCACTTGACAACAACAACATGGTGGTGATAGTGTGCAAGGAGGGAGACTCCCCAGGTTTCTGTGAAAACTCCAAAGCAGCAAATCTGTTGTCACGGGCCTCTAGAGACAGGTGATGGGTGTACAGCACGAGATGGGGACTGTGCCAAAGTAGGGCAACCAGGCTCAGATCTAGCCAGTTGTTGCCATGTGAAAATCAGTAGTGTGCCCAATGATGTTGTTTCCTATGTTGTCAGCTACTGTTGAGCCAGCCCAGGCCTCATCACCACTGCAAGCACAGTGGAAAGATCCATTGGGTTTTCAATAGTTGATTGTTTTTCAGTTTTTGTTGTGAATTGAGTGATAGTTTACATGGGAGATTATTGGTTTTACACTCATCATTTCATTGCAATGGTTCCAATCTCCTCTGTGCATCAACAGTATTTGCTTCTATTCCCTTGGTTTTTTTCAATGGTTGATTTTTGTAAGAAGATCTCCAGAGCCTTTTTCCTAGCCCATCTTAGTCTGGAAGCCCCACTGAAATCTGTCCAGCATCTAAGTGGCATGGAAGCCTCCAATGGTGGTAGGTGGATGGTAACTGAGCATGACGTGTATCCACCAAGAGCCAAACCCAGGTCACCCCAAGGAGGGTGAGAATTCTACCACTGAATAAGACCTCCACATTATTTCTGATAAGGAAGGAGCAAAGGGAATTCAGGTTTTTATAGAAAAGTTCCTAAATATTGGTGACTCATTAAAATATTGAGAACACTATGGAGGACTTCAGAAAGTACATGAGCTGGTGACCATTTGTTCTGTTTGCACTAAGAACCTCTCTCTTCAGAAAGGGCAGCTCCGATGTCTCATTATGTTGTTGTTGCTGTTGCTGTTAAGTGCTTTTGAGTCTGTTAGACTCACAGTGACCCATGGACAGTGTTGCAGACCGTGTAAGACTAGTCAGAGGTTCGAGGCCCTCTAGGGCCGAGTGTAACAAATGAGGCCACTGGCAGTTAATGGCAAATTGCTTTCATATTAATATTCAGGTATATATATTAAATTAATAC
>NW_006409174.1:240618-244408 GCF_000296735.1 Chrysochloris asiatica
TAAATCTTTACGGGAGCAGAAAGCCTCATCTTTCTGCCGCAGAACAGCTATAAATATTGTATATTTGTTGCTGTTGTTATTACTAAGTGTCATTGAGTTGGTGCCTACTCATAGCAACCCTGTATAAGGTTTCCAAGGAACAACTGGTGGGCTTGTGGTTTGTATTCCAGAGGTTATCCTTCAGAGCCACCATGCTTCTTTCTCTCGATAGATAGATGATAGATAGATAGATAGAAAGATAGATAGATAGATAGATAGATAGATAGATAGATAGATAGATAGATAGATAGATATAAATAGGTGAGCCTTGATGGCTCTGATTTTTGGCATCAGGCTGCAAATTGCAAGGTCAGTGCTTCAAAACCACCAGATTCAGAGTGAGTAAGGTAAGTCTGTCTGTTCTCCTATAGTTTTACAGACTTGAACATTCTATGGAGCAGTTCTATTTTGTCATATAAGGTGGGGAGAGTGCTAAACTAGATGCTGATAGTTTGAATGCATTGCAGAAGAAAGGCCTGGTTATCTACTTTCATAGATATTATTGCTTTTATATGCTGTCAATCTGGTTCTAGCTCATAGTGACTCTGTATGTGGTTTCCAGGACTAGACTATAAATCTTTATGACAATAGAAAGTTTCATCTTTCTCCCTCAGAGCAGCTGGTAGATTTGAACTGACTAAGCAGAGAATATTAGAAAGATGTTTGAATTAGGCAAATCTGCGTCACAAGACCTTTTTAAAGTGTTGAAGGGCAAAGATTATGTCAGCTTGAGGCCTAAGGTGCGCCTGACCCAAGCCATGGTATTTTCAATAACCTTATATGCATGCGAAAGCTGAACAGTGAATAAGGAAGACTGTAGAAGAACTGATGCTTTTGAGTTAATGGTTTTGGAGGAGAATATTGTAAGTGTCACGGGCTTCTAAAAGATCCAATAGATCCATTTTGGAAGAAGTGCAGCCAGAGTGCTCCTTAGATGCCAAGATGCCCAAATTTTATCTCTCATACTTTGGACATAGTGTCAGGAGGGATCAGTTGCTGGAGAAGGATATCATGTTGGTAAGGTGAAGAAGGGTCAGAGAAAAAGAGGAAGACCCACATGGATTGGCCAAGTGGCAGCATCGATGGACTCAAGCGTGGCAACAATAGGTTGGCTCAGGATCAGGCAGTTGTTTTGTTCTGCTGTTCATAAGGTCGCTATAGGTCGGTACCAACTTGATGGCACCTAACAACAATGACTACAACACCCCTTGCTTGCGGGAAATGAAGAGGACTTAAAATACTTGCTGATAAAGATCAAAGACCCTAACCTTGTGTATAGAATGCACCTCTAAGTAAAGAAAGCAAAAATCTACACCACTGGACCAAGTCATAGCATCATAATAAATGGAGAAAAGATTGAAACTGTCAAAAGACTTCATTTTGCTTGCATCCACAATCAACACTCATGAAAGCAACAGTCAAGTAACCAAAGTATTGCATTGGGCAAATCTGCTGCAAAAGACACCTTTTCAAGTGTTAATGAACAAAGATTCCAGTTTGAGGACTAAAGTGCCCTTGGCCCAAGTCATAGTATTTTTAATTGCATCATATCTATGTGAAAGTTAGATAATGAATTAGGAAGACCATAGAAGAATCGATGCATTTGAATTATGGGGTTGGTGGAGGATATTAACAGTACCATGGACTGCGAGCAGAATAAACAATCCTGTCTTGGAAGAAGTATAGCCCAAATGCTCCTTGTTGTTGTTTGTTGTTAAGTGCCATCGAGTCGGGTCCGACCCAATGCTCCTTAGAGGTGAGGATTACAAGACTTCACCTCTAGTTCTTTGGACATGTTGTCAAGCAGGATAAGTCCCTGGAGGAAACGTCATGCTTAGTGAAATGGAGTGTCAGCGAAAGAGAGGAAGACTCTCAATCAGAAAAATCGACACCCTAGCAGTAACAATAGGCTCAAACAGCAATTGTGAGAATGGACTATTCTGTTCTGTTGCGCAGAGAGTGCAAATTGATTTCATGGCATCTAACAACAAAGGAGCTCTGGTAGCGTAGTGGTTACGAATCGGGCTGCGAACCTTAAGGTCAGCGGTTTGAAACTACCAGCCGCTCCGCAGGAGAAAGATGAGGCTTTCTACTCCCGTGAAGATTTACACCCTCGGAAACCCTGTACAGGGTCGCTATGGGTCGGAACCGACTCAACGGCACTTAACAACAACAACAACAACAACAACAAAACCAACAGGTTTATTTCAAGGAGGGGCCAGCTCCGATGAAAAAACATCATGTTTGGTTAGCAAAAAAGAAGAAACCCCCCCAAGTAGATGGACTTACATAGTGGTTGCAACAATGAGCTCAAACATTGCAACACTTAGGAGGATGGCAGAGGACTAGGCAGTGTTACATGCGGTTATAACAGGGTCACTATGAGTCAGAACCAATTTGAAGGCATCTACCAGCAAAAAAAAACCAAAACACACAAAAAAAAGGCGCTCTGGTAGTGTAGTGGGTTCGAGTCGGGCTGCAAACCGCAAGGTCAGCAGTTCGAAACTACCAACTGCTCCACAGGAGAAAGATGAGGCTTTCTACTCCCATAAAGATTTACAGCCTTGAAAACTCTGTTCAGGGTCACTATAGCTATGGGTCATAGCCAACTCGATGGCACTTAACAACAACAACAACAACAACAACCAGCAAAAAGCAAAATATCAAGGAAAACATCATGGCTCACATGGTTGTAGTCTAAATTTGCCCAAACACAGTTTATCATCTCTATGTGTTCTAGTCCTGAGAATCCAACTATGAAACTCATGTATAGTACTCAAACCTTGCCTGGTATTTATTTGCTGTTGTAGTTAATTACTGTCAAGATGGTACTAACTCTGTATGGGTTTCTGAGGAGATACTGGTGAGTTTGAACAGCCAACCTTGCAGTTAGCAGTCCAGTGCTTATCCTATAGCACTATACCAGGTATTCAGTGGTGGGTGTTGGTGACTGTGTGTGTTGAGTCAGTTCTGACTCAGCAACCCCTGGATAAGGTTCCCAAGGCTGTACAGCATTATGGAAGCAGAAAGCCTCATCCTACTCCTGCTGAGTAGCTAGTGGGCTCGAACTGCTGACCTTGTGATTAGCAGCCCAATGTGTAACCCACCATGCCACCAGAACTCCTTGGTATTTAGTGCTGCTGCTGTTGTTGTTGTTGTTGAGTGCCATCCAGAGTCAACCCCTACACATACTGACTTGACCCTGCATAAAGGTTTCTGAGGAGTGGCTGGTGAGTTTGAACCATTAGCTTTTCAGTTCAAACTGACCTTGTAGTTCAGTGCTTATCCTACAGGGCCATGGGGCATCAATAAATCATCTTTTATATTAGCATTCATAGTGGATTGGGGGGCACCCTTTGAAAGGCCTTTAGAACACCTTAATCATTCTTTTTAAATTCCTTCTCTTTCTCCTGCCCTTGGGCAGCCTTACTCACCATTTGGCACTAGCTGGGGGTTACTCACAAGCTTACTTAACCACACCTGGGAAAGAAAGTGATTCTAGCCAAGGTTGAGCCTCGGGCTGTCACCAAGGCCAAGCCCGCCCTGCCCTGCCCTGCTGCCACCCATGTTCCCGCCCACCACCTGATGTCGCCTCATGCATGCAGGGCCAATCAGCATGATCGTGGTCCTTACCAGGTGAGGGAGAAAGCAGAACGGCCCCACCTCCTTCTTCCCTCTTTCAGAGTCTTAAAATCCTTCCCACCCCTTTCCTTAGCAGGCCTCTTTCCTTACCATGTTGGGATAGGAGAGG
>NW_006409174.1:245380-245890 GCF_000296735.1 Chrysochloris asiatica
CACAGTGTTTCTGTTACATAGTGTCAATAATTCCAGGGGTAGACAGTGCCTCTGTTACATAGTTTCAATAACTTCACGGGCAAACAGTACCTCTCTTACATAGCCTTGGTAATTAATTAAGATCTCTTGCGTGATTATAAGATGACAGGTACCCTATAAACACTCTCACAATTATCTTATTTGATCTTCTCTCTTGCAAGGTTTGTCTTTTTGTCCCATTTTACAGATGAGGATGTTGAAGTACAGGGTAGGTGGTTTACACAACTAGAAAGTGACAGAACAGAGCTAAGAAGCAAAGATTTGGTGTAACTGCTCTTGTTTTCCTACCTGAAAAACATTGTTGTTTTAGTGGTAGAATTCTTGCCCGCAACGTGGGAGGCTGGGGTTCAATTCCTGACCCATGCAGCCCACTATTGCCCTGGAGTCCAGGTGTGGATAAACACTGTAGGATAAGCACTGGTCTGCTAACTGCAAGGTTGACACTTCAAACCCACCAGCCGCTCCTCAGAA
>NW_006409174.1:246545-248534 GCF_000296735.1 Chrysochloris asiatica
CTTGATGTCGTCCCACAACTCTTCTGGTATTTCCTCTTTAGTGTCTAATGCTTCAAATCTGCTCTTCAGATGATCTCTAAATTCAGGTGGGATATATTCAAGGTCATATTTTGGGTCTTGTAGACTTGTTTTAATTTTCTTCATCTTCATCCTGGACTTGCATATGAGCAATTGATGGTCTGTTCCACAGTCTGCCCTTGGCCTTGGTTAGCTGTTGTTATGGAGCTTTTCTATCGTGTCTTTCCACATATGTAGTCAATTTGATTTCTGTGTATTCCATCTGGTGAGGTCCATGTGTACAGTCATTTTTTATGTTGTTTAAAAAAGATATTTGCAATGGAGAAGTAATTGATCTTGCAAAATTCTATCATGTGATTTCCAGCATCATTTCTATCACCAAGGCCATATTTTCCAACTACTGATCCTTTCTTTTGTTTCCAGTTTTTGCATTCCAATCACCAGTAATGATCAATACATCTTGATTACATGTTTGATCTATTTCAGAATGAAGAAGTTGGTAGAATTCTTCTATTTCATCATCACTGGCTTTAGTGGTTGGTGTGTAAATTTGAATAAGAGTGGTGTTAATTGGTCTTCCTTGAAGGCGTATTGGTATCATCCTATCACAGACAGCTTTGTACTTCAAGACACATCTTGATATGTTCTTTCTGATGATGAATGCAATGCCATTTCTCTTCAATTCATCACCCTAGCATAGTAAACCATGTGATTGTCAGATTCAAAGTGACCTATACCAATCCATTTCATTTCACTAATGCCTAGGATATTGATGTTTCTGTGCTCCGTGTCATTTTTTACCAGTATTTTCTCTTCATTTTGAGTTGTGTCCCATCGGCAAATGAAGGTCCTGAGTGCTTTACTCCAGTCACGTCATCAAGGTCAACTCTGCTTTGAGTAGGCAGCTCTTTCACAGTTGTGTTTTGATTGCTTTCCAACCTGAGGGGTTCATCGTCTGACACTATATTTGACAATTTTCTGGTGCTCTTCATTGTGTTTCAATATTCAATATACTGGTGCTAACATTGTTCCACTGCTATTCATAATGTTTTCATTGA
Organism: Chrysochloris asiatica; assembly: GCF_000296735.1. NCBI lineage: Eukaryota > Metazoa > Chordata > Mammalia > Afrosoricida > Chrysochloridae > Chrysochloris > Chrysochloris asiatica. Next base: position 247,622 of record NW_006409174.1, read on the forward strand.
GTAAATATTTGAAAGTAGTCCACCTCTCCTTCATCCTAGTCTTCATCATCTTTTTCTGGACGCTAGCTGAAACCTGTTCACTGTTGGTGACCTTGCCAGTATTTAAAATATCCATGGCATAGCTTCCAGAATCATAGCAACATGCAAACCACCACAGTACAACAAACTAACAGCCGAGTGGTGGTGGGATCATTGGTGTACATGAGTCTATTTTGGCCATGACTGTGTATTTTGAATACATTCCAACCTGAAGGGCTCATCTTCCAACAGTATATGTTGTTTGTTGTTGTTGTTGTTGTGTGCCTATGTGAGGGCTTCAAAAAGTTCATGGAAAAATGGAATGAATAGATAACAGAATTTTTTCCATGAACTTTTTGAAGTCTCTTCACATGAGACCATATTCTGCAAATAGATCTTACCTCCCTTTTCTTTCAGGTATTCGGGATAGGTTAAGTTGGCTTTTTCTCCTCCATCTACCCCTTCATCCCCTATGAAAGAAATCTATTAAAAATCACTTCCTTGAGGAAGTACACCCTTGTGACTGTTCACCTGCATGTTCATTCTTGCTGGTGACTGTTGAGAAATTGGGAAATAACTTCATGACCTAGGTGTCCCGGGGAAGCCAGACTTTGTAGAGTATCAAGAAAACCAGATGACACCTGCTTTCTCAAGTCTGTTTCTTTCTGGGCTGGGTCCCATGTTTGTACAAGTGTGATTCATCCATTGAAGATGGGGGAAAGGGACCTATGGCAGCCACCACTCCTAACCCAATGAGTCAGAATCTCGGGTGAGGCTCTGGCAGTGATACTTTTTACTCACTGAGCTTTGATGACCGCTTCCTTCACTGATTAGGGTTTATTGTTCTTACTTGTCATCCAGTAGATTCCAATTCATGGCAATCCCATGTGATACA
>NW_006409174.1:248765-249416 GCF_000296735.1 Chrysochloris asiatica
CCAGGGTCGCTATGAGTTGGAACCAACTCCACGGCACATAACAACAACAACAACATAGTGACCTTATGCACAGCAGAATGAAACACTGCCCGATACTGGGCCAACCTCACTATTGTTGCCACGCTTGAGCCCACTGATGCTGCCACTTTGCCAATCCATTTTACTGGGGGTCTTCCTCTTTTTCTCTGACCCTCCACCTTACCAAACATGATATCCTTCTCCGGGGACTGGTCCCTCCTGACAATATGTCCAAAGCATGAGAGATGAAATTTGGCCATCCTGGCCAAGAAGCACTCTGGATGCACTTCTTCCAACAACACATCTGTTGGTTCTTTTGGCAGCCCATGGCATTTTCAATATTCTCCTCCAACACCATAACTCAAATGCATCAATTATTTTGTGGTCTTCCTTATTCACTATCCAGCTCTCACATGCATATGAGGTTATTGAAAATACCATGGTTTGGGTCAGACACACCTTAGTCTTGAAGCTGACATCTTTGCTCTTCAACACTTTCAAAAGATCTTGTGCAGCAGATTTGCCTAATGCAATGCATTGTTTTTGATTTCTTGACTGCTGCTTCCATGAGTGTTGATAGTTGATCCAAGAAGAATGAAGTCCTTGACAACTTCAGTCTTTTATCCGTTGATA
>NW_006409175.1:0-6153 GCF_000296735.1 Chrysochloris asiatica
AAAGTTTGGTGGTTCAAGTCCACCAACCACCACACTGGAGAAAGATGAGGCCATCTCCTTCTGTAAGAACTTGTTGTTGCTTTAAGAACCTTTGAGTTGGTTCCGACTCATTGTAACCCTGTTTACAATGAGGAGCTGCTGAGGAGTTTGAACCATCAACCTTTCAATTCAAACTGACCTTTCGACCCAATGCTATACACAGTCCTGGAAACCCTATGAAGCAGTTCTATCCTGTCCTATTGGATCATTATGAGTTGAAATCAGCTCAAAGGCAGTGGGTTTGGATTTTGGTTTGAGCCCCTCAAACTAAGTCCCATCCACCCACTTCCTGCCTCCTTAGTTAAAAATGAAAAAGGCATTAAGAGGACTAACTACAAGCAAATGAACCCAACATGTTCATACAGAGACAGCTGGCTACATGACTGATGAGTCCAACATGTCCATATACAAAGAGCTAGCTACATGGCAGACGATTCCAAAATATCCATATAAAGACACCTAGCTACATGGCATAGTAGTCCAACATGTCCATATACGGGATACTAGCTACATGGCAGATGAGTTTAACATGTCCATATAAAGAGAATGAGCTGCATGGTAGATGAGTCCAACATGTGTATATATAGAGAGGACTAGCTCAAGGCAGATAAGTCCAACATGTTCATACACAGAGAGTGGGCTACATGACTTATGAGTCCAACATGTCCATATACAGACAGCTAGCCACATGCCAGAAAAGTTCAATATTTTCATATACAAGGAGTTACCTACATGCAGATCAGTACAACATATCATTTACTGATAGCTAGTTACATGGCCGATAAGTCAAAAATGTCCTTATACAGAGAACTAGCTACATGGTAGATGAATCCAATGTGTCCATATACTGAGAGTTAGCTACTTGGCAGATGAGTCCAACATTTCCATATACAGAGTACTAGCTACATGGCAGATGATTCCATCATGTGTATATATAGAGGAGTAGCTAAATGCAGATGAGTCCAACATGGTCAGACACAGAGAGCTGGCTACATGGCTGAGGAGTCCAACATGTCCTTACACTGAGAGCTAGCTACCTGGCACAGTAGTCCAATATGTCCATATACAGAATACTAACTACATGGCTGATGAGTCCAAAATGCCCATATACAGAGAGCTAGCTACATGGTAGATGAGTCCAAGTTGTCCATATACTGAGAGTTAGCTACATGACAGATGAGTCCAACATGTCCATATACTGAGAACTAGCTACATGGCAGAGTAGTGCAACATTTCCATATACAGAGTACTAGCTACATGGCAGAGGACTCCAACGTGTCCATACACTGAAAGCTATCTACATGGCAGAGTAGTCCCATATATCCATATACAGAATACTAGCTACATGACTGATGAGTCCAACATGTCCATATACTGAGAGCTAACTACAATGCAAATGAGTTCAACATGTGTATTTATTGAGAACTAGCTACGAGATAGATGAGTCCAACGTGTTAATACAGAGAGAGCTGGCTACATGCCTGAGGAGTCCAACATGTCCATATACAGAGAGCTAACTACATGGCAGACAAGTCCAATATGTTCATATACAGAGAGCTACTTACATGGCAGATCAGTTTAACATATTCATGCACAGAGAGCTAAGTATATGGCAGACGAGTCCAAAATGTCTATACACAGAGAGCTAGCTACATGCCAGAATAGTGCAACATTTCCATAGAGTTCTAGTTACATGGCAAATATATCCAACGTGTCCATATACCGAGAACTAGCTACATGGCAGACGATTCCAACATTTCCATATACAGAATACTAGCTACATGGCCAACGAATCCAACATGTACATATACTGACAGTTAGCTGCATGGCAGATGAGTCCAACGTGTCCATAAACTGAGAGTTAGCTACATGGCAGATGAATCCAACATGTGAATATATAGAAGACTAGCTCAATGCACATAAGTCCAAAGTGTACATATAGAGAGAGCTGGCTACATGGCTGACAAGTCAAACATTACCATATACAGAGTGCTAGCTACATGGCAGACAACTCCAATATATTCATATAAAGAGACCTACCTACATGGCAGGTCAGACCAACATATCCATACACAGAGAGCAAGCTACATGGCAGACAAATACAAAATGTCCATATACAGAGAGCAAGCTATATAGGAGAGTAGTGCAACATTTCTGTATATAAAGATCTAGGTACATGGTAGATGACTCGAACGTGTCCATATACTGAGAGCTAGCTACAGGGCAGAGTAGTCCAATATGTCCATATTCAGAGTACTAGCTTCATGGCAGATGATCTCATCATGTGCATATACAGAGGAATAGCCCAAGGCAGATGAATCCAACATGTTCATACACAGAGAGCTGGCTACATGACTTATGAGTCCAACATGTCTATATACAGAAAACTAGCCACATGTCAGAAAAGTCCAATATGTTCATATATAGGGAGTTACCTACATGCAGATCAGTCCAACATATCCATGTACTGAGAACTAGCTACATGGCTGATAAGTCCTAAATGTCCTTATACAGAGAGCTAGCTACATGGTTGATGAGTCCAATGTGTCCATATACTGAGAGTTAGCTACTTGGCAGATGAGTCTAACATTTCCATATACAGAGTACTAGCTACATGGCAGATGACTCCAACATGTCCATATACTGAGAGTTAGCTACATGATTGATGAGTCAAACAATTCCATATAGAGAGTTCTAGCAACATGGCAGATGAGTCCAACATTTCAATATAGAGCGTTCTAGCTACACGGCAGACGAGTCCAAAGTGTCCATATACTGAGAGCTAGCTACATGGCACAGTAGAACAATATGGCCATATACAGAGTACTAGCTACATGGCCGATGAGTCCAAAATATCCATATACAGAGAGCTAGCTACATGGTAGATGAGTCCAATGTGTCCATATACTGAGAGTTAGCTACATGGCAGATAAATCCAACATTTCCAGATAGAGAATTCTAGCTACATGGCAGATAAGTCCAACGTGTCCATATACTGAGAGCTAGCTACATGGCAGAGTAGTCCAACAGTTCCATATACAGAGTTCTAGCTACATGGCAGATGACTCCAACGTATCCATACACTGAGAGCTAGCTACATGGCAGAGTAGTCCAAAATATCCATATTCAGAGTACTAGCTACATGGCAGATCAGTCCAACATGTCCATATACTGAGAGTTAGCTACATGGCGGATTAGTTCAACATGTGTATATATTGAGAACTAGCTATGAGGTAGATGAGCACAACGTGTTCATGCAGAGAGAGCTAGCTACATGGCTGATGAGTCCAACATGTTCATATACAGAGAGCTAACTACATGGCAGACAAGTCCAATATGTTCTTACACAGAGAGCTATCTACATGGCAGATCAGTCTAACATATTCATGCACAGAGAGTTAACTATATGGCAGAAGAGTCGAAAATGTCCATATACAGAGAACTAACTACATGCCAGAGTTGTGCAACATTTCCATATAGAGCTCTAGCTACATTGCAGATGAATCCAACATGTCCATATACTGAGAACTAGCTACATGGCAGACGATTCCAACAATTCCATATACAGGGTACTAGCTACATGGCAGATGAGTCCAACGAGTCAATATACTGAAAGCTAGCTACATTGCATAGTAATACAACATGTCCATATACAGAGTACGAGCTACATGGCATATTAGTCCAATATGTCCATATACTGAGAGTTAGCTGCATGGCAGATGAGTCCAACATGTCCATAAACTGAGAGTTAGCTACATGACAGATGAATCCCACATGTGTATATATAGAGGACTAGCTCAATGCACATGAGTCCAACGTGTGCATATAGAGAGAGCTGGCTACATGGCTGACAAGTCCAACATTTCCATATACAGAGAGCTACCTACATGGCAGACAACTCCAATATATTCATATAAAGAGACCTACCTACATGGCAGATTAGTCCAACATATCCATGCACAGAGTACTAGCTACATGGCAGATGAGTCCAACGTGTCCATATACTGAGAATTAGCTACATGGTTGATGAGTCAAAAAATTCCATATAGAGAGTTGTAGCAACATGGCAGATGAGTCCAACATTTCAATATAGAGCTTTCTAGCTACATGGCAGATGAGCCCAACATTTCCATATACAGAGTCCTAGCTACATGGCAGATAATTCCAACATTTCCATATACAGAGTCCTAGCTACATGGCAGATGAGTCCAACATTTCCATATAGAAAGTTCTAACTACATGGCAGATGAGTCCAATGTGTCCATATACTGAGAACTAGCTAAATGGCAAACAATTCCAACATTTCCATATACAGAGTACTAGCTACATGGCAGATGAGTCCAACTTGTCCATATATTGAGAGCTAGCTACACTGCATAGTAGTCCAACATGTCCATATTCAGAGTACTCGCTACATGGCAGATGAGTCCAACATGTCCATATACTGAGAGTTAGCTACATGGCCGATGAGTCCAACATGTGTATATATAGAGCACTGGCTCAATGTACATGAGTCCAACGTGTGAATATAGAGAGAGCTGTCTACATGACTGACAAGTCCAACATTTCTATATACAGAGAGCTAGCTACATGGCAGACAAGTCCAATATATTCATATAAAGAGAGCTACCTACATGGCAGATTAGTCCAACATATCCATGCAAAGATAGCTAGCTACATGGCAGAAGAATTCAAAATGTCCATATACAGAGAGCTAGCTATATAGCAGAGTAATGCAACTTTTCCGTATACAAAGTTCTAGGTACATGGTAGATGACACCAAGATATCCATGTACTGAGAGCTAGCTACTTAGCCAATGAGTCCAAAATGTCCTTATAGAGAGCTAGCTACATGGTTGATGAGTACAACGTGTCCATATACTAAGAGTAAGCTACATGGCAGATGAGTCCAAAATGTGTATATATTGAGGACTAGCTACGAGGTAGATGAGTCCAACGTGTTCATACAGAGAGAGCTGGCTACATGGCTGATGAGTCCAACATGTCCATATACAGAGAGCTAACTACATGGCAGACAAGTTCAATATGTTCATATACAGAGAGCTACCTACGTGGCAGATCAGTCGAATATATTCATGCACAGAGAGCTAACTATATGGCAGACTACTCCAAAATGTCCATATACAGAGAGCTAGCTACATGCCAGATTCCATATAAAGAGTTCTAGCTACATGGCAGATGAATCCAATGTGTCCATATACTGAGAACTAGCCACTTGGCAGACGATTCCAACATTTCCATATACAGAGTACTAGCTACATGGCAGAGGAGTCCAACATGTCCCTATACTGAGATTTAGCTGCATGGCAGATGAGTCCAGCATGTCCATAAACTGAGAGTTAGCTACATGGCAGATGAATCCAACATATGAATATATAGAGGACTAGCTCAATGCACATGAGTCCAACGTGTGCTTATAGAGAGAGCTGACTACATGGCTGACAAGTCCAACATTCCCATATACAGAGAGCTAGCTACATGTCAGACAACTCCAATATATTCATATAAAGAGAGCTACCTAAATGGCAGATCAGTCCAACATATCCATGCACAGAGAGCAAGCTACATGGCAGATGAATCCAAAATGTCCATATACAGAGAGGTAGCTATATAGCAGAGTACTGCAAATTTTCCATATACAAAGTTCTATTTACATGGTAGAACGTTGGAAGATGACTCCAACGTTCCCATATACTGAGAGCTAGCTACATGGCAGAGTAGTCCAATATGTCCATATACAGAGTACTAGCTACATGGCCGATGAGTCCTAAATGTCCATATACAGAGGATTAGTTACATGGTAGATGAGTCCAACGTGTCCATATACTGAGAGTTAGCTACATGGCAGATGAGTCCAACATTTCTATATAGAGAATTCTAGCTACATAGCAGATGAGTCCAACGGGTCTACATACTAAGAGCTAGATACATGGCAGAGTAGTCCAATATATCCATATACAGAGTAGTAGCTACATGATGGATGAGTCCAACATGTCCATATACTGAGATTTAGCTACATGACAGATGAGTTCAACATGTGTATATATTGAGTAATAGCTATGAGGTAGATGAGTCCAATATGTTCATACAGAG
>NW_006409175.1:6418-10639 GCF_000296735.1 Chrysochloris asiatica
CCTTGGAAACCCTGTACAGGGTCGCTATGGGTCGGACCCTACTCAATGGCACTTAACAACAACAACAACAACAACCTACATGGCAGATCTGTCCAACATATTCATGCACAGAGAGCAAAATGACCATATACAGAAAGCCAGCTACATGCCAGTGTTGTGGCACATTTACATATAGACAGTTTTAGCTACATGGCAGATGAATCCAACATGTCCCTATACTGAGAACTAGCTACATGGCAGACGATTCCAATATTTCCATATACAGAGTATTAGCTACATGGCAGATGAGTCCAATGTGTTCATACACTGAGAGCTAGCTACTTTGCATAGTAATCCAACATGGCCATATATAGAGTATGAGCTACATGGCATATGAGTCTAGCATGTCCATAAATTGAGACATGCTAGACATGCATGGAAGATGATTCCAACATGTCCATATACTGAGAGTTAGCTACATGGCAGATGAGTCTAACATGTGTATATATAGAGGAATATCTCAAGGCATATGAGTCCAACGTGTGCATAGAGAGAAAGCTGGCTACATGGCTGACAAGTCCAACATTTCCATATATAGAGAGCTAGCTACATGGCAGATAACTCCAATATATTCATATAAAGAGAGTTAGCTACATGGCAGATCAGTCCAACATATCCATGCACAGAGAGCTAGCTACATGGCAGACAAATTCAAAATGTCCATATACAGAGAGCTAGCTATATAGCAGAGTAGTGCACTTTTCCATACACAAAGTTCTAGTTACATGGTAGATGACTCTAACGTGTCCATATACTGAGAGTTAGATACATGGTTGATGAGTCCAACATTTCCATACACAGAGTTCTACTACATGGCAGATGAGTCCAACGTGTCCATATACTGAGAGCTAGCTACAGTGCAGAGTAGTCCAACATTTCCATATAAAGAGTTCTTCCTACATGGCAGATAAATCCAAGCTACTGAGAAGTAGCTACATGGCAGATGATTCCAACATTTGCATATACAGAGTACTACCTACATGACAGATGAGTCCGAGTGTCCATATACTGAAAGCTAGCTACATTGCATAGTAATCCAACATGTCCATATACAGAGTACTCGCTACATGTCAGATGAGTCCAACATATCCATAAACTGAGAGTTAGCTGCATGGCAGATGAGTCCAACATGTCCATAAACTGGGGGTTAGCTGCATGGCAGATGAGTCCAACATGTGTATATATAGAGGACTAGCTCAAGGCACATGACTCCAACTTGTGCATAGAGAGCTGGCTACATGGCTGACATGTCCAACATTTCCATATACAGAGAGCTAGCTACATGGCAGACAACTCCAATATATTCATATAAAGAAAGCTACCTACAAGGCACATCAGTCCAACTTATCCATGCACAGGGAGCTAGCTACATGGCAGACGAATCCAAAATGTCCATTTATAGAGAGCTAGCTATATAGCAGAGTAATGCAATTTTTCCATATACAAAGTTCTAGTTACATGGTAGATGACTCCAACGTGTCCATATACTGAGAGCTAGCGACATGGCAGAGTAGTCCAATATGTCCATATACAGAGTACTAGCTTCATGGCAGATGATTCCATTATGTGTATATATAGAGGAATAGCTCAAGGCACATGAGTCCAACATGTTCAGACACAGAGAGATGGCTACATGGCTGATGAGTCCAATGTGTCCATACACTGAAAGCTAGCTACATTGCAAAGTAGTCCAATATGTCCTTATACAGAGTACTAGCTACATGGCAGATGAGTCCAACATGTCCATATACTGAGATTTAGCTACAGGACAGATGAGTTCAACATGTGTATATATTGAGGAATAGCTATGAGATAGATGAGTCCAACGTATTCATACAGAGAGAGTTGGCTACATGGCTGATTTGTCCAACATGTCCATATACAGAGAGCTAACTACATGGCAAACGAGTCCAATATGTTCATATACAGAGAGCTACCTACATGGCAGATCAGGCCAACAAAGGCATGCACAGAGAGGTAACTATATGGCAGACGAGTCCAAAATGACCATATACAGAAAGCCAGCTACATGCCAGTGTTATGCAACATTTACATATAGACAGTTTTAGCTACATGGCAGATGAATCCAACATGTCCCTATACTGAGAACTAGCTACATGGCAAACGATTCCAACATTTCCATATAAAGAGTACTAGCTACATGGCATATGAGTCCAACGTGTTCATATACTGAGAGCTAGCTACATTGCATAGTAATCCAACATGTCCATATACAGAGTATGAGCTACATGGCATATGAGTCCAACATGTCTATAAACTGAGAGTTAGCTGCATGGCAGATGAGTCCAACATGTGTATATATAGGGGATAACTCAATGCACATGGGTCCAACGTGTGCATATAGAGAGAGCTAGCTACATAGCTGACAAGTCCAACATTTCCATACACAGAGAGCTAGCTACATGGTAGACAACGCCAATATATGCATATAAAGAGAACTACCTACATGGCAGATCAGTCCAACATATCCATGCACTGAGAGCTAGCTACATATCAGACGAATTCAAAATGTCCATATACAGAGAGCTAGCTATATAGCCGAGTAGTGCTACTTTTCCATATACAAAGTTCTATTTACATGGTAGATGACTCCAACGTGTCCATATACTGAGAGCTAGCTACATGGCAGAGTAGTCCAATATGTCCATATACTGAGTACTAGCTTCATGGCAGAGGATTCCATCATATGTATATATAGAGGAATAGCTCGAGGCGGATGAGTCTAACGTCTTCAGACACAGAGAGTTGGCTACATGACTGATGAGTCCAACATGCCCATATACAGAGTACTAGCTACATGGCAGATAAGTCAAAGGTGTCCATATACTGGGAGTTAGCTACATGGCAGAGTAGTCCAATATGTCTATATACAGAGTACTAGCTACATGGCCGATGAGTCCAAAATGTCCATATACTGAGAGCTAGCTACATGACATAGTAGTCCAACAATTCCATATACAGCAGACTGGCTACATTGCAGATAAGTTGAACGTGTCCCCATATTGTGAGCTAGCTATATGGCATATTAGTCCAACATATCCATATGCAGTGTACTAGCTATTTGGCAGATGAGTCCAACATGTCCATATAAAGAGAATGAGCTGCATGGTAGATGAGTCCAAAATGTGTATATATAGAGGACTAGCTCAAGACAGATCAGTCCAACATGTTCATACACAGAGAGCTGGCTACATGACTTATGAGTCCAACATGTACATATACAAAAAGCTATCCACATGGCAGAAAAGTCCAATATGTTCATATACAGGGAGTTCCTACATGCAGATCAGTCCAATATGTCTTTATAAAGAGATCTAGCTACATAGTAGATGAGTCCAAAGTGTCCATATACTGAGAGTTAGCAACTTGACAGATGCGTCCAACAATTCCAAATACAGAGTACTAGCTACATGGCAGATGAGTCCAACGTATCCATATACTGAGAGTTAGCAACATGGTTGATGAGTCCAACATTTCCATATAGAGAGTTCTAGCTACGTGGCAGATGAATCCAACATTTCCATATAGAGAGATCTAGCCACAGGGCAGATGAGTCCAACGTGACCATATAATGAGATCAAGCTACATGGCAGATTAGTCCAGTATGTCCTTATACAGAGTACTATCTAGATGGCCGATGAGTCCAAAATGCCCATATGCAGAAAGCTAGCTACATGATAGATGAATCCAACGTGTCCATATACTGAGAGTTAGCTATATGGCAGATGAGTCCAACATTTCCATATAGAAAATTCTAGCCACATGGCAGATAAGTCCAACGTGTCCATATACTGAGACCAACTACATGGCAGAGCTGTCCACCATGTCCATATACAGAGTACTAGTTACATGGCAGATTATTCCAACATGTGCATATGCTGAGAGTTAGCTACAATGCAGATGAGTCTAACTTGTGTATATATAAAGGACTCACTCAAGGTACATGAGTCCAACATTTTCATACACAGAAAGCTGGCTACATGACTTATGAGTCTAACATTTCCATATACACAGTGCTAGCTACATGGCAGATAACTGCAATATAATCATATAAAGAGAGCTACCTTCATGGTAGATCAGTCCAACATATCCATGCACAGAGAGCTAGCTACATGGCAGACAAATTCAAAATGTCCATATACAGAGAGCTAGCTATACAGC
>NW_006409175.1:11444-12561 GCF_000296735.1 Chrysochloris asiatica
GAGTCCAACTTGTCCATATATTGAGAGCTAGCTACATGGCAGAGTACACCAACATGTCCATATACAGAGTATTAGCTACATGGAAGATGAATCCGATATGTCCATATACTGAGAGTTAGCTACATGGCAGATAAGACCAACATGTGTATATATAGAGGACTAGTTACAAGGCAGATAAGTCCAACATGTTCATACAGAGAAAGCTTTCTACATGGCTGATGAGTCCAGCTAGTCCATACACTGAGAGCTAGCTGCATGGCAGACGAGTCCAACATTTCCATATAGAGAGTACTAGCTACGTGGCAGATGAGTGCAACGTGTCCATATACTGAGAGCTATCTACATGATAGACTCGTCCAACATGTCCCTATAGTGAGAGTTAGCTACATGGCAGATCAGTCCAAAATGTCCATATACTGAGAGTCAGCTACATGGCAGATGAGTCCAACTTGTTTATATAGAGAGGAATAACTGTAAGGCAGATGAGTCCAACGTGTTCATACAGGGAGCTCTGGCTACATGGCTGATGAGTACAACATGTCCACATACAAGGAGATAGCTACATGTCAGACAAGTCCAAAATGTTCATATGCAGAAAGCTAGCTACGTGGCAGAGAAGTGCAACATTTCCATATACAGAGTTCTAGCTACATGGCTGGTTAGTCCAACATGTCAACATACAGAGAGCTAGCAACATGGCAGATGAGTCCAACAAGTCCATGCACAGAGAGCTAGGGACATGAAAGAAGAGTCCAATGTGTACATATACTGAAAGCTAGCTACATGGCAAAGTAGTCCAACCTGTCCGTATGCAGAGTAATAGCTGCATTGCAAATGACTCAAAAATGTCCATATACTGAGAGTTAACTACATGGCAGATGAGTCCAACATGTGTATATATAGATGACTAGATACAAGGTGGATGAGTCCAACATGTTCATACAGAGAGAGCTGGCTACATGGCTGATGAGTCCAATATGTCCATATACAGAGAGCTAGCTGCATGGCAGACAAGTCCAATATGTTCATATATAGAGATCTACCTACATGGCAGAGTTCTGCAACATTTCCATAAACAAAGTTCTAGCTACATGGTTGATGACTCCAACGTGTCCAT
>NW_006409175.1:12736-14184 GCF_000296735.1 Chrysochloris asiatica
AGTCCAAAATGTCCATATACAGAGAGCTAGCTACATGCCAGAGTAGTGCAACATTTCCATATAGAGAGTTCTAGCTACGTGACAGATGAGTCCAACGTGTCTATATACTGAGAGCTAGCTACATGGCAGAGTAGTTCAACATTTCCATATACAGAGTATTCGCTACATGGCAGATGAGTCCAATGTGTCCATATACTGAGAGCGAACTACATAGCATAGTAGTCCAACATGTCCATATACAGAGTAATAGTTACATGACAGATGAGTCCAACATATCTATATAAAGAGAATGAGGTGCATGGTAGATGACCCAAACATGTCCATATACTGAGAATTAGTTACATGGCAAATGAGTTCTACATGTGTATATATAGAGGAATAGCTCAAGGCAGATGAGTCCAACAAGTTCTTACAGATAGAGCTGGCTATATGGCTGATGTTTCTAACATATCCATAAGCAGAGAGCCAGATACATGGCAGACAAGTCAAATATGTTCATAAACAGGGAGCTACCTACGTGGCAGGTAAGTCCAACTTATCCATGTACTGAGAACTAGCTACATGGCCGATGAGTCCAAAATGTCCACATACAGAGAGTTAGCTGCATGGTAGATGAGTCTAACGTGTCCATATACTGAAAGTTAGCTACATGACAGATGGGCCAACATATGTATATAGAGAGAGGACTAGCTACAAGACAGATGAGTCCAATGTGTTCATACAGAGAGTGCTGGCTACATGGCAGATGAGTCCAACATGTCCATGCAGAGAGAGCTAGGTTTATAGCAGACAAGCCAAAATATCCATATGTAGAGAGTTAACTACATGGCAGAGTAGTGCAACATTTCCATACACTAAGACCTAGCTATATGGCAGACAAGTCCAATATGTTTATATACAGAGAGCTACCTACATTGTAGATCAGTCCAACATATCAATTCACAGAGAGCTAGCTACAGGGAAGATGAATAAAATTTTTCCATATACAGAGAGCTAGCTACATGGCAGCATAGAGCAATATTTCCATATACAGAGTTCTAGCTACATGGAAGATGAGCCCAACTTGTCCATATAATGAGAGTTAACTACATGGCAGAGTCGTCCAACATTTCCGTATACAGAGTACTAGCTATAAGGCAGATGAGTCCAATGCGTTCATATACTGAGAGTTAGCTATATGGCTGATGACTCCAACATGAGTATATATTGAGGACTAGCTACAAGGCAAATGGGTCCAATATGTTCATACAGAGGGAACTGGCTACATGTCTGATGAGTCCAACCTGTCCATATACAGAGTGCTAGCTACATGGAAGAGTAGTGCAGTATTTCCATATACAGAGTTCTAGCTACGTGGCAGAAGATTCCAACGTCTCCATATACTGAGAGCTAGATACACGGCAGAGTAGTCCAACATGTCCATATGCAGAATACTAGCTACATGGCAG
>NW_006409175.1:15219-15763 GCF_000296735.1 Chrysochloris asiatica
AACATTTCCATATACAGAGTACTAGCTACTTGCAAGATGAGTCCAACATATCCATATACTGAGAGTTAGCTACATGTCAAATGGGTCCAACATGTGTATATATTGAGGACTAGCTACAATGCAGATGAATACAACATGTTCATACATAGAGAGCTGGCTACATGTCTGATGAGACCTAGATGTCCATATACAGAGAGCTAGCTACATGGCAGACAAGTCCCATATGTACATATACAGAGAACTAACTATATGGCAGATCAATTCATCATATCCATGCACAGAGAAATAGCTACATGGCAGAGTACAGCAATACTTCCATATACAAAGTTGTAGCTACATGACAGATGTGTCCAACGTGTACATATACTGAGATCTAGCTTCATGGCAGAGTAGTCCAACATGTCCATATACAGAGTAATAGTTATATTGCAGATGAGTCTAACATGTCCATATACTGAGAGGTAACTACATGGCAGATGAGTCCAACATGTGTATATATAGAGTACTAGCTACAATGCAGATGAGTCCAACATGTTCATACAGA
>NW_006409175.1:31752-32869 GCF_000296735.1 Chrysochloris asiatica
TGGCAGACAAGTCCAAAATGTCCATGTACAGAGGTAGCTACATGGGAGAGTATTGAAACATGTCCATAAACAGAGTTCTAGCTACATGGCAGACGAGTCCAATGTGTCCATATACTGAGAGTGAGCTATATGGCAGAGTAGTCCAACATGTTCATATGCAGAGTACTAGCTACATGGCAGATGAGTCCAAAATGTCCATATACTGAGAGCTAGCTACATGGCAGATAATTTCAACATGTGTATATATAGAGGACCAGCTACAAGGCAGATGAGTCCAACATGTCCATATACTGAAAGCTAGTTACATGGCAGAGTAGTCCAATATGTCCATATACAGAGGACCAGCTACTAGGCAGATGAGTCCAACATGTCCATATACGGAAAGCTAGTTACATGGCAGAGTAGTCCAATATGTCCATATACAGAGTACCAGCTATATGGCAGATGAGTCCAATGTGTCCATATACTAAGAGGTAGCTACATGGCAGAGCAGTCCAACATGAGCATATACAGAGTACTAGTTACATGGCAGATGAGTTCAACATGTCCATATACTGAGAGTTAAGTACATGACATAGTAGTCCAACATGCCCATATATAAAGTACTATCTACATGCCAGATGATTCCATCATGTTTATACACAGAGAGCTGGCTACGTAGCTGATGAGTACAACGTGTACGCATAATGAGAACTTGATACATGGCAGACAAGTCCAACATGTTCATATACAGAGAGCTACCTAGATGGCAGATCAGTCAAACATATCCATACACAGAGAGCTAGCTACATGGCAGAAGAGCCCATAATGTCCGTATACAGAGGTAGCTACATGGGAGAGTAGTGCAACATGTCCGTATACAGAGTTCTAGCTACATGGCAGATGAGTCCAATGTGTCCATATACAGAGAGTTGGCTATATGGTGGAGTAGTCCAACATGTTCACATACAGAGTACTAGTTACATGTCAGATGAGTCCTACATGTCCATATACTGAGAGTTAGCTGCATGGCGGAGTAGTCCAACATGTCCATATATAGAGCACTAGCTACATGGCAGATGAGTCCAACTTGTCCATATACTGAAAGCTAGCTACTTGGTAGAGTAGTCCAATATGT
>NW_006409175.1:34966-36026 GCF_000296735.1 Chrysochloris asiatica
GAGAGCTAGCTACATGGCAGAGTAGTCAAACATTTCCATATACAGAGTATGAGCTACATGGCAGATGAGTCCATCATGTCCATATACAGAGAGCTAGCTATATGGCAGATTAGTACAACATGTCCATATTCAGAGTTCTAGCTACATGGATGACGAGTCCAACATGCCCAGATACTGAGAGTTAGCTACATGGCAGATGAGTCCAACATGTGTATATACAGAGGACTAGCGACAAGGAAGATTAATCCATCATGTTCATACAGAGAGAGCTGGGTACATGGCTGAGGAGTCCAACATGTCCATATACAGAGAGGTAGGTACATGGCAGATGAGTCCAATGTGTTCATATACAGAGAGCTAGCTTCATGGCAGATCAGTCCAACATATCCATGCACAGACAGCTAGGTAAATGACAGACGTGTCCAAAATGTCAATATCCAGAGAGCTAGCTACATGGCACAGTAGTGCAACATTTACACATCCAGTGTTCTAGCTACATGGCTGATGAGTCCAACATGTCCATATACAGAGAGCTAGCTACATGGCATACAAGTCCCAAATGTGCATATACAGAGAGCTACCTACATGACAGATCAGTCCAACATATCCATGCACAAAGAGCTAGCTACATGGCAGACAAGTCCATCTTTCCATACACTGAGAGTTGGCTACTTGGTAGATGAGTCCAACATGTGTATATACCGAGGACTAGCTGCAAGGCAAATGAGTCCAACATGTTCATACAGAGAGAGCTGGCTACATGGTTGATGAGTCCAACATGTCCATATACAAAGTTTTAGCTACAAGGCAGATGAGTCCAAGGTGTCCTTACACTGAGAGCTAGCTACAAGGCAGAGTAGTCCAACATGTCCATATACAGAGTACTGGCTACATGGCAGATGAGTCCAACGTGTCCATATACTGAGAGTTTTCTACTTGGCAGATGAGTCCAACATGTGTATATATCGAGGAATAGCTACAAGGCAGATGAGTCCAACATCTTCATACAGAGAGAGCTGGCTACATGGCAGATGAGTCCAACATGTCCATATAATGAGAG
>NW_006409175.1:37819-38542 GCF_000296735.1 Chrysochloris asiatica
AGTCCAAAATGTCCACATACAGAGAGCTAGCTACATGGCACAGTAGTGCAACATTTAGATATATAGAGTTCTAGCTACATGGCAGATGAGTCCAAGGTGTCCATATACTGAGAGCTAGCTACATGGCAGAGAAGTCCAACATGTCCATATACAGGGTTCCAGCTACATTTCAGATGAGGCCAACATTTCTATGTATTGAGAGTCAACTACATGGCAGATAAGTCCAATATGTGCATATACAGAGAGCTACCAACATGGCAGAGCTGTCCATCATGTTCATACAGAAGGGCTGGCTACATGGCTGATATGTCAAACATGTCCATATACAGAGAGCTAGCTACATGGCAGACAATTTCAGTATGTTCAGATACAGAGAGCTACCTACATGGCAGATCAGTCCATCATATCCATGCAGAGATAGCTAGCAACAATGCAGACGTGTCCAAAATACCCACATTGAGAGAGCTGTCTACATGGCAGAGTAGTGCAACATTTCCATATACAGTGTTCTAGCTACATGGCAGATGAATCAAACATGTCCATATACTGAGAGCTAGCTACATGGCAGCGTAGTCCAACATGCCCATATACAGAGTACTCACTACATGGCAGATAAGTCCAACATATCCATCTACTTCGAATTAACTACATGGCAAATGACTCCAACATGTGTATATATAAAGGACTAGCTTCAAGGCAGATGAGTCCAACATGTTCATAGAG
>NW_006409175.1:40822-41503 GCF_000296735.1 Chrysochloris asiatica
CATGGCAGATCAGTCCATCATACGATGCACAGAGAGATAGCTACTTGGCAGAGGAGTCCAACATGTCCATATACAGAGAGCTAGCTACATGGCAGAGTAGTGCAGAATTTTCATATACAGAGTTTTAGCTACATGGCAGACGAGCCATCATGTCCATATACAGAGAGCTAGCTACATGGCAGACAAGACCAAAATGTTCATATTCAAAGAGTTTCTTATATGGCAGAGCAGTCCAATATATCCAGACACAGAGAGCTAGCTACATGACAGACAAGTCCAATATGTTCATATACAGAGAAGTACCTACATGTCAGATGAGTCAAAAATGTCCATATATAGAGAGCTAGCTGCATGTCAGAGCAGTGCAATATTTCCATATACAGAGTTATTGCTTCATGCCAAATGAGTCCAATGTTTCTATATACTGAGAGCTAGCTACATGACCGAGTAGTCTGACATGTCCATAAACAGAATATTAGCTATGGAGCAGATAAGTCCAACATGTCCATATACTGAAAGTTAGCTACATGGCAGATGAGTCCAACATGTCCATATACTGAGAGTTAGCTACATTGCAGTTGAGTCCAATGTGTGTAAATATAGAGGCATATGAGTCCAACATATTCATACAGAGAAACCTGGCTACATGGCAGAAGAGTCCAATATGTCCATATACAGAGA
>NW_006409175.1:43515-45154 GCF_000296735.1 Chrysochloris asiatica
AGAGTACTGGATACATTGGAGATGAGTCCAACATGTCCATATACTGAGAGTTAGCTACCTGGAAGATGAATCCAACATGACCATACACTGAGAGTTAGATACATGGCACACGAGTCTAAATTGTTCATATACTACGAGCTAGTTACATGGCAGAGTAGTGAACCATTTCTATAAAGAGACAACTAGCTAAATGGCCGATGAGTCCAATGTATTCATATACTGAGAGCTTGCTACATGGCAGAGTAGTCCAACATGTCCATATACAGAGTACTAGGTATATGGCAGATGAGTTCAAAATGTCCATATACTGAGAGATAGCTACATGGCAGATGAATCCAACATGTGTATATATAGAGGATTAACTACAAGGCAGATGAGTCCAATGTGTTCATACAGGGTGAGGTGGTCACATGACTGATGAGTCCAACATGTCTATACACTGGGATCTAGTTACATGGCAGACAAGTACAATATGTTCATTTACAGAGAGCTACCTAAATGGCAGAACGGTCCAACATATCCATGCACAGAGAGCTAGCTCCTTGGCACACTGGTACAAAATGTCCATATACTGAGAGCTAGCTACATAGAAGAGTAGTCCAACATTTCCATATACAGAGTACTAGCTACATGGCAGATGAGTCCAATGTCCCCATATACTGAGAGTTAGCTCCATGGCAGAGTAGTCCAACATGTCCATATACAGAGTCCTAGCTACACGGCAGAGTAGTCCAACATGTCCATATACTGAGAGTTAGCTACATGGCAGATGAGGCCAACATGTCCATACACTGAGAGTTAGCACAATGGCAGATGAATCCAACATGTATATATAGAGAGTACTAGCTTATGACAGAAGAGTCCAAAGTTTTCATACAGAGAAAGCTGGGTACATGGAAGAGTAGTCCAAAATGTCCATATACAGAAAGATAGCTACATGGCAGATCAATCCAATATATCCATGTAGAGAGTTAGCTACATGTCAGACGAGTCCTAAGTCCATATACAGAGAGATAACTGCATGGCAGAGTAGTGGTACATTTCCATATACAGAGTTCTAGCTACATGGTAGATGAGTCTAACGTGTCCATATCCTGAGAGCTAGCTACGTGGCAAAGTAGTCCAACCTGTCCATATACAATACTAACTACATGGCAGATGAGTCCAACATGTTCATACACAGAGAGCTAGTTGTGTGGCTGATGAATCCAAAATTTCCATATACAGAAAGCTAGCTACATGGCAGACGAGTTCAAAATGTCCATCTACAGAGAGGTAGCTAGATGGCAGAGGTGCAACGTGTCCATATACAGAGTTCTAGCTACATGGCAGATGAGGCAAAAATGTCTGTATACAGAGGTAGCTATATGGGAGAGGTGTACATCATGTCCATATACATAGTTCTAGGTACATGGCAGACAAGTCCAACATGTTCGTATACAGATAGCTACCTCTATGTCAGATCAGTCCAACGTATCCATACACAGAGAGCTAGCTACATGGCAGATGAGTAAAAAATGTCTGTATACAGAGATAGCTACATGGCAGAGTAGTCCAACATGTCCATATATAAAGTTACTAGCTACATGGCAGGTGAGTCCAACATATATACATATGGAGGACTAGCTACAAGATAGAT
>NW_006409175.1:46574-47597 GCF_000296735.1 Chrysochloris asiatica
ATATTCGTATAAAGAGAGCTACCTACATGGAAGATCAGTTCAACATATTCATGCACAGAGAGCTACCTACATGGCAGACGAGTCCAAAATATCCATATAAGAGATCTAGCTACATGGCAGAGTAGTGCAACATTTCCATATAGAAAGTTCTACCTACATGGCAGATGAGTTCAACGTATCCATATACTGAGAGCTAGCTTCATGGCAGAGAAGTCCAACATGCCTATATACAGAGAACTAACTACATGGCAGATGAGTCCAACATGTCCATATACTGTGAGTTAACTACATGGCAGATGAGTACAACATGTGTATATATAGAGAACTAGCTATAAGGGAAATGAGTCAAACATGTCCATACAAAGAGAGGTAGCTACATGGCAGAGAAGTCCAATACCTTCATATACAGAGAGCTAATTACATGGCAGATCAATCCGTGCACAGAGAGCTGCCTTCATGGCAGACGAGTACAAATTGTCCATATACAGAGTTCTAGCTACATGGCAGATGGGTCCAACGTGTCCATATACTGAGAGCTAGCTACATGTCAGAGGAGTCCAGCATGTCCATATACAGAGTACTAACTACATGGAAGATGAGTCCAACATGTGTATATATAGAGAACTAGATAGAAGGGAGGTGATTCAAACATGTACCTACACAGAGAGCTGGCTACATGGCTGATGAGTCCAACATGTCCATATACAAAGAGCTACCTACATGGTAGAAAAGTCCTATATGTTCATATACAGAGAGCTACTTACATGGAAGATCTGTCCAATATATTCAAGCACAGAGAGTTAGCTACATTGCAGATGAGTCCAAAATGTCGATAAACAGAGACCTAGCTACATGCTAGAATAGTGCAGCATTTCCATATACAGAGTTCTAGCTACATGGCAGAGTAGTCCAACATGTCCATATACAGAGAACTAACTACAATGCAGATTAATCCATTATGTCCATATACTGAGATTTGGCTACATAGCAGATGAATACAACATGTGTATATTTAGAGGGCTA
>NW_006409175.1:49022-52158 GCF_000296735.1 Chrysochloris asiatica
CATGTCCATATACAGAGAGCTAGCTACATGGCAGAACAGTCCAACATGTTCATACAGAGAGAGCTGGCTACATGTCAGAGTAGTCCAAAATGTCCATATACAGATAGCTAGCTACATGGCAGAGTAGTCCAACATATTCATATAGTGAGAGCTAACCACATGGTAGAGTTGTCCAACATGTCTATATATAGAGTACTAGGTACATGGCATATGAGTGCAACATGTCCATATACTGACAGCCAGCTTCATGGCAGAGTAGTCCAACATGATCATATACAAAGAGCTAGCTACATGACAGATAAGTCCAATAAGTTCATACACAGAGAAATGGGTATGTGGATGATGAGCCCATCATGTCCATATACAGAGAGCTAGCTTCTTGGCAAATGAGTCCAATATGTGTATATATAAAGGACTAACTACATGGCAGAGTAGTCCAACATGTGCATATAAAGAATTCCAGCTACATGGCAGATGAGTCCAACATGTCCATATACTGACATCTAGCTACATGGCAAATTAGTCCAACATGTCAATATACAGAGACCTACCTACATAGCAGATGAATCCAACATGTCCATATACTGAGAGTTAGCTACATGGCAGAGTTGTACAACATGTCCATATATAGAGTACTAGCTACATGGCAGATGAGTCCAACATGTGTATATGTAGAAGACTAGCTACAAGGTAGATGAGTACAACATGTTCATACACAGAGAGCTGGCTACATGACTGATGAGTCCAACATGTCCATATACAGAGAGTTAGTTACTTGGCAGATGAGTCCAATGTGTCCATATCCTGAGAGCAACCTCCATGGCAGAGTAGTCCAACATGTCCATATACAGTGTTCTAGCTGCATGGAAGATTAGTCCAACATGTCCATATACTGAGAGCTAGCCACATAGCAGAGTTATCCAGCATGTCCATATATAGAGTATTAGCTCTATGGAAGATGAAACCATCATGTCCATATACTGAGAGCTAGCTACATGGCAGATAAGTCCAACATGTGTATATATTGAGGACTAACTGCAAGGCAGATGAGTCAAACATGCTCATACAGAGAGAGCTGGCTACATGGATGATGATTCCAACATGTCCATATACAGAGAGCTAACTACATGGCAGACAAGTCTAATATATTCATATTCAGAGACCTACCTACATGGCTGATCAGTCCAACATATCCATAGACAGAAAGCTAGGTATATGGTAGAAAAGTCCAATATGATCATATGCAGAGAGCTATCTACATGGCAATCAGTCTCCTATCCATCTACAGAGAGTTAGCCACATGACAGACCAGTACAAAATGTCCATATACAGAGGTAACTTCATGCGAGAGTAGTGCAACATGTCCACATACAGAGTTATAGCTACATGGCAGATGAGTCCAACGTGTCCATATACTGAGAGCTAGCTATATGGCAGAGTAGTACAACTTGTCCATTTACAGAGTACTAGCTACATGGCAGATGAATCCAACATGTACATATACTGAGAGTTATTAAAATGGTAGAGTAGTCCAACATGTCCATATATAGACTACTAGCTACATGGCAGATAAGTCCAACATGTCCATATACTGAGAGATAGCTACATGGCAGAGCAGTGCAACATGTGTATATAAAGAGTTCTAGCTACATGGCAGTTGAGTCCAACATGTCCATGTACTGAGAGCTAGCTACATGGCAGTTAAGTCCAACATGTGTATCTATAGAGGACCAGCTACAAGGCAGATGAGTCCAACATGTCCATATAATGAAAGCTAGCTACATGGCAGAGTAGTCCAACATTTCCATATAGAGTGAACTAGTACATGGCAGAATAGTCCAATGTGTCCATATACTGAGAGCTAGCTACATGGCAGATAAGTCCAACATGTTTATATATAGAGGAATAGTAACAAGGCAGATGAATTAAAAATGTCCATATCCTGAGAGCTAGCTACATGGCAGAGTAGTCCGGAATGTCCATATACAGAGAGCTAGCTACATGGTAGAGTAGTACAACAGGTTCATACAGAGACAGCTGGCTATATGGCTGATGAGTTGAACTTATTGATATACAGAGAGCTAGCTACATGGCAGAGTAGTCCAACATATCCATATATTGAGAGCTAACCACATGGTAGAGTCATCCAACATGTCCTTATATAGAGTACTAGGTACATGGTAGATGAGTCCAACATGTGCATATACTGAGAGCTAGCCTCATGGCAGAGTAGTCCAACATGATCATATACAGAGAGCTAGCTACATGACAGATGAGTCCAATATGTTCATACACAGAGAGATGTCCACTTGGCTGATGAGTCCAACATGTCCATATACAGAGAGCTAGCTACTTGGCAGTGTAGTCTAAGATGTCCATATACAGAGAACTAGCTACATGGCAGATGAATCCAATATGTGTATATATAGAGGACTAGCTACATGGTTGAGTACTTCAACATGTGCAGGTAAAGAATTCTAGTTACATCGCAGATGAGTAGCAAATGTACAAATACAGAGTGCAATATTTCCATATACAGATTTGTACCTACATGGCAAATGAGTCCAACAAGTACATGTACTGAGAGCTAGCTACATGGAAGAGAAGTCCAACATGTCTATTTACAGAAAACTACCTACATGGTAGATGAGTCCAATATGTGTATATTTAGAGGGCTAGCTACAAAGCAGATGAGTCCAACATGTTCATGCAGACAGAGCTGGCTAGATGGCAGATGAGTCCCACATGTCCATATACAGACAGGTAGCTACATGGCAGACAAGTCCAATATCTTCATATACAGAGAGCTACCTACATGGTAGATCAGTCCAACATACCCATGCACTGAGAGATAGCTACATGGCAGAGTAGTGCAACATTTCCATATAAAGGGTAATAGCTGCATGGCAGATGAGACCAACATGTTCATATATAGAGAGTTAGCTACATGGCAGATGAATCCAACATGTGTATATGTAGAGCAATAGCTACAAGGTAGATGAGTCGAACATGCTCTTACAGAGATAGCTGGCTACATGGCTGATGAATTCAACATGTCCATATACTGAGAGCTAGCTATGAGGCAGAGTAGTCCAACATTTCCATATACTGAGTTCTAGCTACATGGCAGATGAGT
>NW_006409175.1:52903-56468 GCF_000296735.1 Chrysochloris asiatica
CCGACTCGACGGCACTTAACAACAACAACAAAGCTACATGGAAGAGAAGTGCAACATTTCCATATACAGAATTCTTGCTTCATGGCAGATGAGTCCTACGTGTCCATATAATGAGAGCTAGCTACATGGCAGAGTGGGCCAACATGTCCATATACAGAGTAATAGCTACACGGCAGATGAATCCACCATGTCAATATTCTGTGACTTAGCTACATGGCAATGAGTCCAACATTTATATAGAGAGGACTAACTACAAGGAAAATGAGTCCAATGTGATCATACAGTGAGTGGTAGCTACATGGGTGATGAGTCCAACATGTCCATATACAGAGAGCTAGCTAAATGGCAGACAAGTCCTGTATGTTCATATATAGAGAGCTACTACATGGCAGATAAATCCAACATATCCCTGCACAGAGAGATAGTTACATGGCAGACAAGTCCAAAAATTCAATATACAGAGAGCTAGCTACATGACACAGTAATGCAACATTTCCATATACATTGTTTTGGCTACATGGCAGATGAGTCCAACTTGTCCATATACTGAGAGCTAGCTACATGGCAGAGTAGTCCAACATTTCCATATACAGAGTACTAGCTACATGGCAGATGAGTTCAATGTGTCCATAAACTGAGAGCTTGCTATATGGCAGAGTAGTCCAACATGTCCATATACAGCGTACATGCTACATGGCATATGAGTTCAAAATGTCCATATACTGAGAGTTAGCTACATGGCAGATGAGTCCAACATGTGTATATAAAAAGGACTAGCTACAAGGCAGATGAAGCCAATATGTTCATATAGAAAGAGCTGGCTATATGGCTTATGAGTCCAACATTTCCATATACAGAGATCTAGCTACATGGCAGACAAGTCCACTCTGTTCATATACAGAGAAATACCCACATGGCAGATCAGTCCAACATATCCATGCGCAGAGAGGTAGCTACATGTCAGACGAGTCCCAAATGTCCATATAAAGAGAGCAAGGTACATGTCTGAGTAGTGCAACATTTCCATATACAGAGTTCTAGCTACATGGCAGAAGAGTCCAACATGTGTATATATAGAGGAATAGCTCAAGGCAGATGAGTCCAACATATTCAAACACAGATAGCTGGCTACATGGCTGATGAGTCCAATATGTTCATATACAGGAAGCGACTTACATGACAGACCTGTCCAACATATCCATGTTCTGAGAGCAAGCTACATGGACAATGAGTCCAAAATGTCCATATAGAGGAATCAAGCTACATGGTAGATGAGTCCAACGTGTCCATATACTGAAAGTTAGTTACATGGCACATGAGTCCAACATATGTATATATAGAAGACTAGCTACAAGGCAGATGTGTCCAACATGTTCATACAGAGAAAGGAATGTACATGGCTGATGAGTCCAACATGTCCATATACAGAGAACTAGCAACATGGCAGACAAGTCCAATATGTTCATATTCAACGTGCTAACTACATTGCAGATCAGTACAACATATCCATGCACAAAGAAGTAGCTTCATCGCCGATGAGTCCAAAATATCCATATACAGAGAGCTAGCTACATGCCAGATTAGTGCAGCATTTCTATATACAGAGAGCTAGCTACATGCCAGATTAGTGCAGCATTTCCATATACTGAGAGTTAGCTAAATGGCAGAGTAGTCCAAAATGGCCACATATAGAGTACTAGCTCTATGGCAGATGAGTCCAAAATGTTCATTCACAGAGAGTGGGCTACATTTTTGATGAGTCCAACATGGCCATATACAGAGAGCTAGCTACATGGCAGAGTAGTGCAACATGTCCATATACAGAGCTCTAGCTACATGGAAGATGAGTCCAACATGTCCATACAATGAGAGCTAGCTAAATGGCAGAGTAGTCCAACATTTCCATATACAGAGAGCTAAGTATTTGGCAGATTAGTCCAACATATCCGTATATATAGAGATAGCTACATGGTAGACGAGTCCAAAATGTCTGTATAAAGAGGTAGCTACATGGGAGAGTAGTGGAACTTTTCCATATACAGAGTACTATCTACATGGCAGATTAGTCCAATATGTCAATGTACTGAGAGTTAGCTACATGGCAGATAAGCCCAACATGTGTACATATAGAAGACCAGATACAAGGCAGATGAGTCCAACATATCCATATACTGAGAGCTAGCTACATGGCAGATAAGTACAACATGTATATATATAGAGGACTAGCTACCAGGCAGATGATTCCAACATTTCCATATACAGAGAGCTAGCTACATGGTAGAGTAATGCAGCATGTCCATATACAGAGAGCTAGCTACATGGCAGAGCAGTCCAACAGGTTCATATAGATAGAACTGGCTACATAGCAGAATAGTCCAACATGTCCATATGCAGGGTACTAGCTACATGGCAGATAAGTCCAACATGTCCATATACTAAGAGCTAGCTACATGGTAGATAAGTCCAGCATGTGTATATAGAGAGGACTAGCTACAAGGCATATGAGTCCAACGTGTCCATATACTGAGAGCTAGCTACATGGCAGACAATTCCAGCATGTTCATATACAGAAAGCTACCTATATGGCAGATCAGTTCAACATATCCATATACAGAGAGCTAGCTACATGGCAGACGAGTCCAAAATGTCCGTATACAAAGGTAGCTACATGGGAGAGTACTGCAACATGTCCATATACAGAATACTAGCTACATGGCAGATGAGTCCAACATGTCCATTTACTGAGAGTTAGCTACATAGCAGAGTAGTCCAACAAGTCCTTATATAGAGTACTAGCTGCATGGAAGATGAGTCCAACATGTCCTTAATCTGAGAGCTAGCTATATGGCAGATAATTCGAACATGTGTATATATTGAGGACCAGCTTCAAGGCAGATGAGTATAACATGTCCATATACTGAAAGCTAGCTACATGACAGAGTAGTCCAACATGTCCCTATGTAGAGTACTAGCTACATGGCAGATAAGTCCAAAATGTCCATATATTGAAAGCTACCTACATGACAGAATAGTCCAACATGTCCCTATATAGAATACTAGCTATATGGCAGATAAGTCCAAAATGTCCATATACTGAGAGTTAGCTACATGCCAGATAAGTCCAACATGTGTATATATAGAGTACTAGCTATAAGACAGATGAGTCCAACATGCCCATATACTGACAGCTAGCTCCATGACAGAAAAGTCCAACATGTGCATATACAGAATACGAGCTACATGGGAGATGACTCCAACATGTCCATATACTGAGAGTTAGCTACACGGCAGAGTATTCCAACATGTCCATATATAGAGAACCAGCTACATGGCAGATGAGTCCAACATGTGTACATATAGAAGAATAGCTACAAGACAGATGAGTCCAACATGTTCTTACTCAGAAAGCTGGGTACATGGCTGATGAGTCCAACATGTCCATATACAGAAAGCTACCTACATGGCATATGAGTCCAACGTGTCCATATACTGAGAGTTAGCTACATGGCAGACAAGTCCAACATGTTCATATACAGAGAGCTACATATAAGGCAGATCAGTCCAA
>NW_006409175.1:57484-58036 GCF_000296735.1 Chrysochloris asiatica
GGTGCGTGGCTGATGAATCCAACATTTCCATATACAGAGAGTTAGCTACATGGCAGACGAGTCCACAGTGTCAATATACAGATTGCTAGATAGAGGGCAGAGTAGTGCAACATGTCCATAAACAGAGTTCTAGCTACATGTCAGATGAGTCCATTGTGTCCATATACTGAGAGCTACCTACATAGTAGACAAGTCCAACATGCTCATGAACAGAAAGCGAGCTACATGGCAGATGAGTCCAAAATGACCGTATGCAGAGATCTAGTTACGTGGAAGAGTAGTGCAACATTTCCATATACAGAGTTCTATATACATCACAGATGAGTCCAACGTGTGAATATATTGAGAGCTAGCTATGTGGCAGAGTAGTCCAATATGACCATATGCAGTGTAATAGCTAAATGGAAGATTAGTTCAACATGTCCATATACTGAGAGTTAGCTACAAGGCAGATGAGTCCAACATGTTTATATATAGAGGACTAGCTACATACAGACAGAGCTGGTTTCATGGCTGATGAGTCCAATATGTTGACAACCAGAGAGCTAGCTG
>NW_006409175.1:58136-59286 GCF_000296735.1 Chrysochloris asiatica
TCCAACTTGTCCATATACAGAGAGCTAGCTACATGGCAGAGTGGTGCAACTTTTCCATATGTAGAGCTCTAGCTACATGGTAGATGAGTCCAATGTGTCCATATACTGAGAGCTAGCTACATGGCAGTGTAGTCCAATATGTCCATATACAGATTACTAGCTACATGGCAGATGAGTCCAAAATGTCCATATACTGAGATTTAACTACATGGCAGATGAGTCCAACATGTGTATATATAGAAGACTAACTACAAGGCAGATGAGTGCAACAAGTTCATACAGAAAGAGCTGGCAACACGGTTGATGAGTCCAACATGTTCATATACAGGGAGCTAGCTACATGGCTGATCATTCCAACATTTCCATGTACAGAGAGCTAGCTACATGGCAGATGAGTCCAAAATGTCCATATACAGAGAGCAAGCTACATAGCAGAGTAGTGGAACATTTCCATATACAGAGTTCTAGCTACATGGCAGATAAGTCCAACTTGTCCATACACTGAGAGTTAGCTGCATGGCAGATGAGTCCATCATGTCCATATACTGAGAGTTAGCTACATGGCAGATGAGTCCAACATGTATATATAGAGAGGACTAGCTACAAGGCAGATGAGTCCAACGTTTTTATACAGAGAGAGCTGGATGCATGGCTGATGAATCCAACATGTCCATATACAGAGAGCTAGCTACATGGCAGACAAGTCCAATATGTTTATTTACAGAGATCTACCTACATGGCAGATCAGTCCAACATATCCATGCATAGAGAGCTAGCTACATAGCAGACGAGTCCAAAATGTCCATATACAGAGAGCTAGCTACATGTCAGAGTAGAATAACAATTCCATATACAGAGAGCTAACTACATGGCCGGCAAGTCAAATATGTTCATATACAGAGAGCTAACTACATGGCAGATCAGTCCATCATATTTTTCCATAGAGAGCTAGCCACATGATATAGTCGTGCAACATTTCCATATACAGGGTTCTAGCTACATGACAGATGAGTCCAACGTGTCCATAGAATGAGAGCTAGCTACATGGCAGAGTAGACCAAATGGTCCATATACAGAGTACTAACTACATGGCAGATGAGTCCAACATGTCCATATACTGAGAGTTAGCTACATGGCAGATGAGTCCAAC
>NW_006409175.1:59386-62802 GCF_000296735.1 Chrysochloris asiatica
TACATAGCTGAGTAGTCCAACATGTCCGTATACAGAATAACAGCTACATGGCAGATGAGTCCAACATGTTCATATACTGAGAGTTAACTACATGGCAGATGGGTCCAACATGTGTATATATAGAGGACTAGTTACAAGACATATGAGTCCAACGTATTCATACAGAGTGAGCAGGCTACATAGCAGTCGAGTCCAACATATCCATATACAGAGAGCTATCTACATGGCAGAGTAGTACAACATTTTCATATACAGAGTTCTCAGTACATGGCAGACAAGTCCAATATGTTCATATACAGGAGATACCCACATGGCAGATCAGTCCATCATATCCATGCACAGAGAGCTAGCTGCATGGAAAACGAGTACAAAATGTCAATATACAGAGGGCTAGCTACATGGCAGAGTAGTCCAGCATGTCCAAATAAAGAATACTAGCTACATGGCAGAGTAGTCCAACATGTCCAAATACAGAGTACTAGCTACATGGCAGAGTAGTTTAACATGTCCAAATACAGAGTACTAGCTACATGGCAAATGAGTCCAACATGTCCATATACTGAGAGTTAGCTAAATGGCACACAAGTACAAAAGGTCCATACACAGATTACGAGATACATGACAGATGAGTTCAACATTTCCAAATACTGAGACTTAGCTACATGTCAGATGAGTCCACATGTGTATATTTAGAGGGTTAGCTACACTGCTGATGAGTCCAACATGTTCATACAGAGAGAAATGACTACATGGCTAATGCGTCCAACAGGTCCATATACTGAGAGCTGGCTATATGGCAGACAAGTCTAATATGTTCATATACAGAGAACTACCTACATGGGAGATCAGTCGAACATATCCATGTACAGACAGCTAGCTACATGGCAGACAAGTCCAATATGTTCATATACAGAGAGATAACTATCTGGCAGATCAGTCCAACATATCCATGTACAGACAGCTAGCTACATGGAAGACAAGTCCAAAATGTCCATATACAGAGATCTAGCTACATGGCAGAGTAGTGTAACATTTCCATATACAGAGTTCTAGCCACATGGTAGATGAGTCCAACATGTCCATATACTGAGAGCTAGCTAAATGGCAGTGTAGTCCAACATGTCCAAATACAGAGTACTAGCTAAATGGCAGATGAATCCAACATGTCCATATAATGGGAGTTAGCTACATGGCAGATTAGTCCAACATGTGTATATATAGAGGACTAGCTACAAGGGAGATGAGTCCAACATGTTCATACAGAGAGAGCTGGCTACAAGGCTGATGAGTCCAAAATGTCCATATACTGAGAGCTAGCTACATGGTAGACAAGTCCAATATGTTCATATACAGCATTACCAACATGCAGATCAGTCCAACATATTCATGTACAGAGAGCTAACTACATGGAAGACAAGTCCTAAATGTCCATATACAGGGAGCTAGCTACATGGCAGAGCAGTGCAACATTTCCATATACAGAGTTTCACATACATGGCAGATGAGTCCAACGTGTCCATATACTGAGAGCTACCTAAATGGCAGAACAGTCCAACATGTCCATATACAGAGTACCAGTTACATGGCAGATGAGTCCAACATGTCCATATACTGAGAGTTAGCAACATGGCAGATAAGCCCAACATGTGTATATATAGACAACAAGGTACAAGGCAGATGAGTCCAACATGTTCATACAGAGAGAGCTGGCTGAATGACTGATGAGTCCAAAATGTCCATATACAGGGAGTTAGCTACATGGCAGACAAGTCCAATATGTGCATATACAGAGAGCTACCTACATAGCAGATCAGTCCAACATATCCATGCACAGAGAGCTAGCTACATGGCAGACAAGTCCAAATTGTCCATATACAGAGAGCTAGCTACATGGCAGAGTAGTGCAACATTTCCATATACAGAATTCTAGCTACATGGCAGATGAGTCTAACATACCCATATACTGAGAGCTAGCTATATGGCAGAGTAGTCCAATATGTCCAAATACAGAGTACTAGCTACATGGCAGAGTAGTCCAACATGTCCAAATTCAGAGTTCTAGCTAACTGGCATACTAGTCTAACATGTCTAAATACAGAGTAGTACTTACATGGCAGATGAGTCCAACATGTCCATATATTGAGAGTTAGCTACATGGCAGAAGAATCCAAAATATCCATATACAGATATCTAGCTCCATGGCAATGTAGTGCAACATTTTCATATACAGAGTTCTAGCCACATGGCAGAGGAGTCCAATGTGTCCATATACTGATAGCTAGCTACATGGCAGAGTACTCCAACATGTCCAAATACAGAGTACTAGCTACCTGGCAGTGTAGTCCAACATGCCCAAACACAGAGTACTAACTACATGGCAGATGAGTCCAACATGTCTATATACTGAGAGTTAGCTACATGGCACATGAGTCCAACATGTGTATATTGTGGACTAGCTACAAGGCAGATAAGTCCAACATGTCCATACAGAGAGAACTGACTACATGGCTGATGCATCCAACAGGTCCATATACAGAGAACTAGATACATGGCACACAAGTGCAATATGTTCATATACAGAGAGCCACCTACATGGCAAATCAGTCCAACATATCTATGTATAGAAAGCTAACTACATGGCAGACAAATCCAAAATGCCCATATACAGAGAGCTAGCTACATGGAAGGTTAGTCCAACATTTCCTTATACAGTGTTCTATCTACATGGCAGATGAGTCCAACATGTATATATAGAGGACTAGCTACAAGGCAGATGAGTCCAACATGTCCATACAAAGAGAGCTGGCTACATGGCAGATGAGTCCAACATATCCATATAATGAGAGATAACTATATGGCAGAAAAAAACAATATGTTCTTATGGAGAGCTGCCATCATGCAGATTAATCCAACATATCCATGTATAGAGAGCTAACTACATAGTAGATGAGTCCAAAATGTCCATATATGGAGAGCTAGCCACATGACAGAGTAGAGCAACATTTCCATATACAGAGTTCTAGCTACATGGCAGATGAGACCAAAGTCTACATATACTTAGAGCTTGCTACGTGGCAGACAAGGCCAATATGTCCATATACAGAGTACTAGGTACATGTCAGATGAGGCCAACATGTCCATATACTGAGAGTTAGCTACATGGTAATGAGTCCACATGTGTATATTTCAAGGGCTAGCTACCAGGCAGATGAGTCCAACATGTTCATACACAGACAGCAGGATACATGGCAGATAAGTCAAAAATGTCCATATATTGAGAGTTAGGTACATGGCAGATTAGTTCAACATGTGAATATATAGAGTACTAGCTACAAGACAGATGAGTCCAACATGTTCATACAGAGAGAGCTGCCTACATGGCTGATGAGTCCAACATGTCCATATACTGAGAGCTA